>NC_064419.1:9135000-9357500 GCF_023375975.1 Astyanax mexicanus | reverse complement strand
AAACGGGCAAACGAGTCTAAAAGCGGAGTGGGTGCGCAGTTTTAGTGCAGAAAAAACAGGCCAAAGAGTCTAAAAGCGGAGTGGGTGCGCAGTTTTAGTGCAGAAAAAAATGGGCAAACGGGTCTAAAAGCCGAGTGGGTGCACAGTTTTAGTGCAGAAAAAGCAGGCCAAAGAGTCTAAAAGCGGAGAGAGTGCGCAGTTGTAGCGCAGAAATCAGGCCAAAGAATCTAAATGTGGAGAGGCTGCGCTGTTTTAGCGCAGAAAAACGGGCCAAAGAGTCTAAAAGCGGAGAGGGTGCACAGTTGTAGCGCAGAAAAACAGGCCAAAGAGTCTAAAAGTTGCCGTAATTAAGGAGTTTAATATTAAGAGGCATCATGAAATGAAATATCAACTTGAAAAATCTTAGTTTACACAACACTGTCAAAGATAAAGATAGTAAGTCAAGTAAAATTATGTGTAAATGAAAGTAATCAGGAAAATGTGTTATTTAAAGTGGTATATTTCATTATTTGTTTTATTATAGAGTCTGTGGCCCGTGACTTCAAATGTATTTCTCCTTCTGGCCCCCAACAAAAAAAGTTTGGACACCCCTGGTTTAAGCACTGCTGTTTCTGATCCACTCACTGTACTACCAGCACAACACACACTAACATGCTTAGAATGGCGCACCACCCAAATAATAGCTGCTTTGTGAATAAAAGAAGAATAATACTGTATGCAATTATAGAACTATTAAGTGTCCTATATGAAAAAAAAATGGAAAATGGATGTAGAAACAAGTCATAATGTCAAGCTTCATTGGTGTATCTGCACATAACTGCTCTTATCTCTAGGAGGAAGAGGATGAAGCAGCTGTGGCCGCTGAAGAAGAGGAACCAGAGGCTCTGGCTGAAGCAGCTGAGGTTGAAGTTGGAGAACCTCAACAAGTCATCAAAGAACCAGTGGATGAAACCCCGTCTCCAGAGCGTCTGTCCTGGGCCAGAGGACGAGTTCCACGTCGTCACGGGATTGTAAAGATGAAGCTTCGGCAACCTCAAGAAGACATAGTGGACCTGGACTCCTTCATCAACCAGCACTACAAAGCCAAAGCGCTCCGAGCGTTCGCCGTGGTCCGACAGCACCGGCGGGAGGAAGCGGCAGAAGCGGAGGAGCATCCACCGGACAGCGTGAGGAGAGTCAAGAGGGAGCTCGGTCTCCAGCAGGAGGCGCTGCTCGTGGAACCGTACCCTCCTCCTCAGGGAAAGCGCTGGATGTCTCTGCTCACTGTGGGCTTTTCCAGGCTGGACGTGAGTCTGTGTGTGCTGTTCTACCTGCTGTCCACCCTGTGCCTCTCCGCCATGTACCTGTACTTCAGACTGAAGCGACGCCTCCGCAGGGCGAAGGTGGCACTGCCCTAAAGCTCCTTTGCCTTATTTGCTATACTGGAATACAGCAGATACAGTGATGTCATTTGATTTTTTCTGGTAGGGATGCTCTGTTTTAATGTGCATTCATGAGTCTAAGTTCCACACAATTTGTTTTTTTCTCTCTCCGTGTAAACTACACCAAAAACAAGTAAACAAGTTTATCTATTAAAAATCATATCATGTAGCTCGCCATCGGCTGCCGGAGCCCTGAGAGAGCACAATAGACAATTGACTTTGCTCTCTCTGGGTGGTCCAAAGGTTGATGTAGATCAGCACAAGACTGCATCTGTGAGCTGATGTATCAGAACCGAGTCGCTGCGCTTTCCTCCGAGAGCACTGTGATGCTACTCGGTAATGCTGCATCAGCAGCAGTTTGAAAAGTAGCGGTGGCTGACTTCACTTGTGTTGGAGGAGGCATGTGCTAGTCTTCACCATTCTGGTGTTGGGCCAACACTAATAATAGGGGGAGTCCTAATAAGTAGGTTGGGTAATTGGTCTTGTGAATTAAAGAGAAAATTGGATAAAAAAATAAATAAATACATTTTTTTTCTACTACAGAAGGGCACCAGAAGGGTAAAATAAATGGCCAACACTTAGCATGGTACACCAGTCTTGACCAGCAGGTGCAGCAGATAAAAAAATGGTTTACCCATCCAGGCACCTTGCAAAAAAAAAGCAAAAATTAGGCAAGCTAAACTCTAAGATGCTGCTTGTTGTATATATATTTAGCTTCCCTGAAGGAGAAAAAAATGCCACCCCTTGTGGTCAACTCTGGTACACAACAAGCTACTTCTTACTTCTTACCATCGAAGGAAGTTGCAGTTTGTAGCCATGTCGAGCGACAAAGCAACAGAACGTCAAGCTTCAAACAGATTAGAGATTTTCTCAACTTTATTACGCAATAAATTATGACATGGTAAAGCGACATTGTACTCCAATTGGCCGAACAAATTGTTCAGACCAATCACAGACGCAGAGGTCCGGAATCCTCACATTCTACTCTGTGAACCGTTGATTTCTACCGTACTTCATTCATATTCGTTTACTATTCCCAGCAGTGTGAATGGTTCTGAACAAAACAGAGAGGATTATTAGCTGATTCCTTGATGGGTAGCTTGCTTGATTAGCCTCTGTGCTACCCGGTCATGTCAAGACACGCCCACATGCAACACCTCACGCAGCACAAAGATGTGAAAAAAAGCGCACACCCCTTGTGGTCACCCCTGGTACAGTAAGCTACTTATTAGCATATAGCTTCCCTGATTTTTTTACTAGATGCCTGGAAGTGTAAGATGCAAAATGAAATGCAGCCCCTGCTGGTTAAGACCAGTGTACCAAGTGTTAGCAATATATTTTTTGTAATAGTTTACAATTAACCTTATTGTGCACCTCAGTAGTCTAGCAGTAGTGAATATATATTGTTGAAACAAATATTGTTTCAACAGTTTTTGGTGTTTTACATGCAGAAAAGAAAATGTGATTTGTGTGGAACTTGGACTCAAGATACACGTTAAAAAATTTGAGCTTACCCTTTAGTGCTTCCATATCGACTGGATCCTAGAGTCTTAAAATCCTAACCCTTATTATTTGTACCCTGCTGAAAGAAGAGTAGACCACCCGGGTTAATGTGGTTGTCTAGCTATGTTATCTCTTTACTGCTTTATTTTGATGGCTTAGCAGGTCTTCTAACACTAGACCACTTTGACCAGGCTTATTGACCAGCATCAATTTACAACATTCTGATATAATTAGTCAACCAGATTAACGGGTTTGATGACCAGTATGGTTAAGTTTGTCATGCTGGTAGACCAGCTGGTCCACCCAACTGGTCAGGCCGGTTAACCAGTTTAACTGGCGTTCTCACCAGTATAGAGCATCCTTTTACCGGTGTGAATATACTTTGACCAGCTACTTGATAAATTTGGCCTTGAGCTGGCTTTTTTGTAGGATAAAAATGATGGAAATCATAATGGACGTCCAAGCCAACCTACTGCTGCTTTATTAATCCAGTGGTAATTCATATTGAAATAATTTAAATACTCAACCAAAGACTTTTTCAATTTTATTCAACACATACAGGTCAGGTGTATAAATCATCATACCGACCAGTTCTAATCTGATTTTAGAAAATATGTGCTAATAGTGTAGAGTAGTGTAGACTGTTTAAATCTTCTTTTTTTTTTTATCTTTTGGTCGATTAAAGCTTGAACACACTGAAGTGCCTCTGGGTCTGAAGATGCTCTTAACCACTTCTGTTATAATTCTTTTTCTCTTTTTTTTTAATGGGAAGCTATTCAAATGAAATTTGAATTTGCAGCTTAAATTTCAACACCTGAAAACAAACACTATGAAAATCAACATACCCTCTCTCTCTCTCTCTCTCTCTCTCTCCCTTTCTCTCTCCCTCTCTCTCTCCCTCTCTCTCCCTCTCTCTCTCTCTCTCTCTCTCTCATATGCTGTTAAAGTGGAACATCCCTCTGGGAGGGAGGGAGGGGAGGGAGGGAGAGGAGGGGTTGTTAGCTTTGAGTCTGATCAATGAATCTGGAGCTGATCAGAGTTATTGACGGATGTTAATGCAGTAAATAGTTGAACGGCTCTTTAGAGGAAATGCTTTCGCTTCGTCAATGATCTTTTTAATTTATTTGATTGATTGACAGGTTTATTATTTGTGTCCATCCCTCCTGACGGGTTCAGTCTGAGAGCGGAGCTGCAGTGCAGTCAGCCTCAGTACAGCATCACTTACAGCACTGCTCACAAGTTTGGAATCACTTCTTCTAATATTTAATATATGATATAATTATATTTTATTGGCATATTTGTGTTATTATATAATGTAGTTCTTATTATGTTTTAAAATTGGTTTTATTTTCATTTTATTATGGATAGGATTAGAATTGAGAAATGATTAGATTGTGTTGTCATTCCTCCGTTCCTTGTATTAATTGTTATTGATTCATTCCACATTACAAATAGTAAAGGCTCATTTTTTAGATATTTAGAATGATTATGAATATTAGAAATTAATTCTGGATGTTAATTATTTAAATCTAATTTTGGTATAATGTTTATTACCGGTAGATAATAATAGATCATACATTAATAGGAGGGTGATTGCAGTCATTTGGTCAGTGCTGTAGAGTCTGATCTCTGGAGTGTGTGTTCACTCTGTGTGTATTGTGTGTGTGGTGTGTTGTGTTGGATCAGATTCAGCACGCTGGACAGCGGATGGATCCAGTCTGAAGAAAAATTTAAAGAACCTTTTCTTTTTAAAGTTCTCATTAATCACAGATGTCCTGGTTTGCTGCTTTTTATTGTTTTTGTTTGTTTAATCACAAATTACTGTCTTTCCAATTGAGCTGCTTTAATAAAATTATTTTTGTTAAGGATTCGTGCCTGCGATTTATTTTTTATTTATTTATTTTCCCTCTTTTGATTGAACATTTTTATTTAACTTGGGCAATTTATCATAAGTATATCTGTTAAACAATTTTACATATACAAAATATGTTTTAATTTTACAAAATTGTGTTAATTATATTGTAAAAACATTGTAATTAACTGAAGACGCAAATGTATTCCCTCATTTCATAATCATCCAGTGCAGTTTACCGATTCAGTGCCACACTGCCAAGAGTACAAGTGACATATACAGGTGCATCTCAAAAAATAAGAATATCATTGAAAAGTTTTCATTGATATTTCTTTTATTGTTGATGATTATGGCTTACAGCCAATGAAAACCCAAAAATCAGTGTCTCAAAAAATTATATATTATATATATTATATATAAGAATATTCTAAAAGACCAATTGGTACTTTTGGCAGTGTGCCAAATCCTGCTGGAAAATGAAATCCACACAGTGAGATATAACACCAGCAGATGACATGTCTCTCCAAACCATCACTGATCATCAGTAAATTTTACATTTCATTTGTAAATCAAGGGACCAGAGTCTGGAGGAAGAGTGGAGAGACACACAGTCCAAACTGCTCGAGGTCTAGTGTAAAGTTTCCACCAATCAGTGATGGTTTGGAGAGTCATGTCATCTGCTGTTGTTGATCCACTGTGTTTTATTATCTAGTCTAAAGTCAGTGCAGTTTTGTTTTCCCACAAAATCTTACAGCACTTCATGCTTCCCTCTGCTACTGACAACTTTTATAGAGATGCAGATTTCATTTTCCAGCAGTATTTGCCACAAAAATATCAATTGGTCTTATTAAATATAACACTTGTTGTGACATATTACAGTGTGAGTTTACCCTTAAATATTCTACAGTCATGTCCGCTCTTTATCGCAGTAAGAAAAAAAAACTAGCTTAATTGATCAAATTTTGCATTTTGTATTCATATACAAAATTCAGTCTGGGCATTTATAGTTAAAATGCAGATGTTTATTTTTTATTAGAGCAGCTTGCTCTGTGTCTGGTATTAAATATAAATACATATTTTAACATTATACATTGTTTTCGAAATATTAAAATATATATATATATATATATATATAGAAAGTCAATATATAAGAAAATTATTGGATATATATATATATATATATATATATATATATATATATATATATATATATTGGATGTATATATATATATATATATATATATATATATATATATATATTGGATGTATATATATATATATATACACACAATAGGGCTGCCAAGCACAACAACAATAGTATTATACAGTTCACTATCACGTCTACCTAATAGACTACGTTTACATACAAATCAGATCTGAGACACTTCCATATGTGGTCCTAAATCAGATACGTATATGATCCGTGTACATGAATATGAATGGTCAAATTGGAATTCATGCGCTATGTGCTTCTCTCTCATACCCACACTCTATCTCTTGGTGCAGCTGTGCAGCTATAGCTGCAAAAACAGCAAAAGCAAACCGCCTGGCCTTTTTTCACCTCCTCGACCTGAGCATGTCCTTCAGACCAGCTGTTGACTCATCCATTTCCCTTTATAAAGCTACGAGTCGTCTCTCAAATATGAGGTTTTTGTTGTTGTTGGTGAACAGATCTGTTTACATTACACACAGATACAGATCAATAACATTTGTGAATCTGTGATCTGAGCAAAAAATCTGATTTGAGCACAATATGTGGCTTGTAATGTGAACGTAGCCTTAGTGTTCCATTAAATCAGTACTGCCCAAAGTCTGTAGAAATCTGTAGAAATACATTTACACAATACATTTCCATGCTGCTGTACAATACATTGTAATCAACTGGTATTGCTAACAATGCTAGCAATGCTAAGCTGGAACATAAAAAGTGTGGCATATTTTGTCCGGATTTACTATTAATCATTGATAAAGAATTGTATCTAAAGTCTTTATCTAACTGTTTTTTTTTTCTTTGGGAAAGTTTGAGACAGTGTACAATTATTGCAACATTTAATTAAAACCATAAAACATAAATCCAGACGTGACATCATCGTTTTTCCCAGCTCCAACATGTGACCTCTGAGGTTAATGGAACACAGCCTAAAGAAGGACACATGTCTACAGCCAGGATAATGGTGGGGAGTTAATATGGGTAAACGTGAAGTTTCTCTATCTGTCAGTGTTAAAGAGGGTGTGAGGGGTGCTGTGTTTTGTTGTGGAGGGTGAGTGGGCGGGGCGTGACCTGTTGGGGTATAGGTGAATGAGCCTGTTGCCATCTGCTCGGCAGAGCGGGCTAAAGCCGAACAATTTCATTGGGATTACGGCAAGTGAGTAATCCTGCTTTCCTTTGGGGCTGTGGGAGATTACCGGCGGGATTAGCTCCCACCCCCTAATAAACTTTATTAAAACGCAATCGGCTTTAGGGTCTCTCCTCGCCACACTTGGAGGTGGGCAGGACGCTCTGGGGTCAGGGTTTGAAGTGCGCTGGATTACACGCCGCTCTGAAGGACACGCTGCTTGATCTTGAGCTTTATGTTCCGTTTTGTTTTTTCCTCCCTGGAGCTTCTCTGTCCCCCCCCCCCGAGCCCCCAGGGACCCCCGGGACCTTTCTGCATCAGGGCCTTCGCCAGCTGCTGCTGCTTTTAAAGAGATGGCTTTGGGGAGTCAAGCGTCTGAGAATTCCTGAAGATGCTCTGATTCAACTTAGAAAGCAGGAGCCGTGAGGAGACGATCACAAACTCAGAGAATCTGATGATCAAAGCTTGATTAGAGCTCTTGAGTGGTGTAGCTGTTGAAGCTGAAGCCTCTGTCATATACAGGGGTTGGGCAATGAAATTGAAACACCTGTTATTTTAGTGTGGGAGGTTTCATGGTTGAAATTGAAGCAGCCTGCTGGCCAATCTTCATTAATTGCACATTGCACCAGTAAGAGCAGAGTGTGAAGGTTCAATTAGCAGGGAAAGAGCACAGTTTTGCTCAGAATATTGAAATGCACACAACATTATGGGTGACACACCAGAGTTCAAAAGAGGACAAATTGTTGGTGCACGTCTTGCTGGCGCATCTGTGACCAAGACAGCAAGTCTTTGTGATGTATCAAGAGCCACGGTATCCAGGATAATGTCAGCAAAACACAAAGAAGGACAAACCACATCCAACAGGATTAACTGTGGACGCTGTAAGAGGAAGCTGTCTGAAAGGGATGTTGGGGCGCTAAGCCGGATTGTATCGAAAAAACATAAAACCACCACTGCCTGTTTCCACCAGAGCTGTCCGTTGGGACAATAAATTATTGTGGTCTAAAACCAGTTGAATATTGTTTTTCCAATATTCTGTTGTCCGATTTTGGTGAGTCTGTGCGAATTGTATCCACAGTTTCCTGTTCATAGCTGACAGGAGAGGCACCTGGTGTGGTTCTTCTGCTGCTGAAGCCCATCCCCCTCAAGGTTGGACGTGTTGTGCTGATGTTTAGAGATACTCTTCTGCAGACCTCGGTTGTAACAAGTGGTTATTTGATTGAAGTGGTTATTCAGCTCACCTCTGACCTCAGGCATCAACAAGGCATTTGCGCCCACAAAACTGTATCTGCTCACTGGATATTTTCTCTTTTTCAGACCATTTTCTGTAAATCCTAGAAATGGTTGTGTGTGAAAATCCCAGTAGATCAGCAGTTTCTGAAATACTCAGACCAGCCAGTCTATTCTAATGCTCAGTTTGAAATGCAGCAGATCGTCTTGGCCATGTCTGCATGCCTAAGTTGCTGCCATGTAATTGGCTGATTCGACATTTGCGTTAATGTGCAGTTGGACAGGTGTACCTAATAAAGTTGCTGGTGAGTGTATACACATATATTATAGGTGCAATCTCTCACTAAAGGGTACACTACCCAAAAGTAGCCTATGAGAGCCTTTTTATAGGGCTGTAGAGGAAGCACTGTTACACGTTCCTGACAAACATATAGTGTACTATATGTATAAAAAGGTTTAAAGAGGCTCCTTTTGGGTAGTTTACCTCCTGGTGAGAGATCGTTAACTGCTAGATATGCCTCTGAGATGCACTCAAATACATTTTGCCCTGTTTACAGGTTTTGAGAGGAGGCACATCCTTGGATTGATTGAGAGATGCAGGATGGTCGATTTGATGAATTGCCCTTCATCTAGGCAGTCCAATGCCAGTCAAGATCCAACGTCAGGCCATCATCACCTTTATTTGCAGTGGTGTAATAAAGAGAACCTTGGAGTCACACAGATCATCGGAAATGGATCATCTCTAGCAACAAATCCTGGTTCTGTTTAAGATTGAACAAATGTTCAATTAGAGTATGGAAGCCTCAGGATGAGCGATTTAATCCTGCCTTTGCAGTGGAGTGACACACTGCCCAAACCACTTGGGTGTGATGATCCAGTGAACCATCGTATACAACCGTTGCTCACTACTAGTACTGATACGAGGAACACTAACAGCTCAGTAATATTTGTAGGACATCCTAATGATGTGTCAGGGATTCAAACTGGCAATTTTCAGCAGGACAATGCTCACCGACGACCACAAGGGTCTCCCAAAAATGTCTTTATTCGCCTGTCTGGTTGCCAGATTGGTCCCCAGTCGAGTATTTATGGAAGCATCTGGAACCTCAGTTTGGCCACCAGATCAACCAGATCAGTGTAAAGGATCTACAGGTCCAGCTTTAGCAACATCTGTGGGAAAATGTGCTGCAGGTTGCCATGCCAAACCTGTATAACTCCATGCCCATCCGTCTCAATCTCTTCTTGTATCCAGGGTACTAAAGCCTTATTTCAATTTTCCATTTTTTCCCCCAATAAACTTACATATATCATCATCACATTCACACACAGACAACAAATGGATCTGTGTGTGGAGCCACTGCAGTCAGCAACAAGATGAATGGTTTGTTTTTACTCAGGTCACATTTCCCCAAGGTCATAGTGTGGGGTGTAATTTCACATGATGTCAGATCACCTTTGATCTTCATCATAGCAACTTGGACTACTCAACGTTACATTGAAGAGGTCCTGCAACCAGTGGCCAATGGCCATATGCTTTCTAAACTCTAAACACTTACAGTAGGTGTGCTTTTCCAAAAGGACGATGCCACGACTCAGACCAGCTGTAAAGCATGGTGGAGGGGGCATCGTGGTTTAGCATTTATTAAGGGAATAATTACAGTAGTTCAACAGTGTCCTGAAATATTTACAAAAGCATATAAGGGCAACAGTACTCAAGCATTGCTAATACAATAGGACACTCTGGAGCAGATATCCAAGCATGAACCTATTGGCACCACTATGCCTAATGCTAGGCGTGGGCATACTTCAGTGTGTAATAAAGCCCCCAGCAATATTCTCTGGAATGATGGAGCACCATCCAATACTTTTGTATGGGATGAGTTGGGGATAAGGTAGGGTTGATGATCCAGATCCAGATCAATGCTCCAGAATCTACAAAGTCTTCTCTGGACAGTAGAGACAGTTACTCCAGCAAAAGCAGGATACACTATTGTTAATATCCTTGATTTCAGAAGATACAATAAGTGAGCTGGTGTCCCAATACTTTTGTCCCTATATTGTGTGTAAGGGACAGTAGTGTCTTAGCGGTGTTTACGACTCGGACAGCCTGTCTGCCTGTAATAACAAAAGCCTGGCACCATACACACTGCACATCTGTGTGTGTGTGTGTGTGTGTGTCTGTGTGTGTGTGTGTGTGTGTGCGCACGCTCAACATGAGAGTGAATTAATTAAGTAAAGAGATGAAAAGGGTTAATATATGATCTGCTTATCAGATTTCATCTTCAACCCCCCCCCCCCAACCACACACACACCAAATTTTACACTGAACCCTAAAACTGGAGGTAAACAGGGTCACATTCAAATGAAATGGTCAAATTCATCTCATTTTACTGCCTGACTCCTCCCCCTCATGCATAAAGCATACACACACTGAAGATTGGAAAGGAGGGGGGAGGTGTGTGTGTGTATGTGTGTGTGTGTGTGTGTTTCTTTATGTAGAATGAAACACACAGCTAAAAGAGTCATAATCTAAATTTGCTCTTCATTCTTATCTTCTTATATTCTTATCTTTAAACATCTTCATTCTTGTCTTGCCTTATTCTTCAATATCTAAACCCCATCTCAATCCATCTTATGTCTACACCATTATATCTACACTATTGCACTTTATTCCTACCTCATTTCTCCCAATTCTACATCTTTCCATTTAATTACTACCCCATTTTACCTCATTTGCACCCCCATTCCGTCCAGCTCTTACCCCATTTCATTGTCTTTACCATTACATTTCTCTCAATTACTACCTAATTCCACCCCCCATTCTTTGTAATTCCTACTCCATTTGAACTCATTCCATTTAATGCCTACCCCATTCCAACCCAATTCCATGCCATTTTTACCCCATTACATTTAATTCAATGTTTATCCCATTCCAACCCATTCTATTTATTTCTCACCCCATTCCATATCATTCCTACCCCATCCCAACCCATTTCATCAAATTTGTATCCCATTCCACCCATTCTATTTAATTCTCACCCCATTCCGAATCATTCCTACACCTTCCCTACCCATTTCATCCTATTTTTATCCCATTCCACCCATTCTATTTAATTCTCACCCCATTCCGTATCATTCCAACCCCTTCCCAACCCATCTCATCCTATTTTTGTCCCATTCCACCCATTCTATTTAATTCTCACCCCATTCCATATCATTCCTACCCCTTCCCAACCCATTTTATAACATTTTTATACCATTCCATTCAATTGCTTCCATATTCCGTTTAATTCTTACCCCATTCCCTCCCATTTTTTATTCCATTCTAACTAATTAAATTTAATTTCTACCCCATTCCAACCTATTCCATTTATTTGCTAACCCATTTCATATCATTCTCACGCCATTTCATATCATTTCTACCTGAAAATAACCCATTTCATGCTATTTTTATCCCATTCTAACCCATTGTATTTAAATGCTTGTTGTTGATTATTTGTCCTTCCACCAGATTCTGTATATCTGATTTGAGACAATTTCAAATATATCTCATACTCAAACTCTATTCTACATATTTGATTAAGAAAAAATCATTTCTTATTTTATGTGATTATATTATGTTTTTAGGTATTTCAGGACAAATAAATAACATGACGTTTTACATAAAACAGTAAAATGACATAAGTAGAGTGTATATACAAATATGTAACAATTCTAAAAGGAGTCGCTGCTCGAGCTTCCTCATCTTATAATTATCAAGTTGTAAATTTGCATTTGTTGGCCTGTGTAAGATGAAGATGAGGAAGGTGATGCAGAAATGGCAGACACGGTATGAATTAGTTCGGTTTCACCAGCAGCAGATCACTGAATGACTGATTAGATAATCCAGCGGCTCGAGGAGAACTGGAGAACTGGGAACACTGGTCTTTCTGCAGGAGAGCTGGAAATGGTTAGACACACTTTGTACACACATACTATATATATGTTTTTCTTTTTTAAATCATGTTATATTATAATTTGTTAATAGATATATTTATGTTAATTGTTTTTTTGCCTATATTCAAATATAAACAGTGGTGTTTTTTTTAATTCCACAAAAAACTTTAAAAAGGTTTAATTCCACGTGAATTTGCTTCTAATAAACCAGTCGCAGTCAGTGATCATAATAAATTAAATATTTATATAAAATACTAAAATGTTTTATATCACTAAGAGTTGCGCGCAGTGTTTATGTTGCTGTTCTTCCTCCGCGTGCCGTCAATTACAGCTCTACTGAAGATCGATACATTCAGCAGCTATTAAAACACGTGACCGCTCTATCTGACTGATGTATTAGATATTGATAGTGTATTTATTAATCGGGTGATGTGTAGGGGTTATATGTATATTTATGAACAATAGTGTATTGTAATGGCAGATATATTTGTATCTATGTTAGCGTCTGAATGTAGTGTGTATTCGGTACTCTATTGGTATTTCTGAGTATACTTAATTTGTATTGCAGCTTTAAGTTCTAGGTATTAGTACTGAGCTATATTCTGTCAATTTAAATATTTGTATTGTATTCAGTATCAAGACTAAGACATATCGAGTCCAAGTCAAGACCAAGATCCGGAGTGTCCGAGGCCGAGACTGAGACAATACATTTAGATTTAGATTTAGATTTAAAAAAAAAAGGAAAAAAAGCTTTGTAATTAATTGTACATGTATTATATGTACATTATATGCTGTACAGTAATACTTATATTTAAGTATGTATTCTACAGTATAACATTAAATAATATATAGAATAAAAGTTCAGTTAATAATAAATGCTACCCTCATACACACGTGCTGGATCAGGCAATGAGATCGAGCCCGAGACCAGACTGAGACCGCTCGTTTATGATCTCTAGGCTCGAGCTTACATATTAATATTAATGCAAGTAAGATAAGCGAGTGTATTAGAGACTGTTGGCTGAGAGGAGAATCTACATCCTGGTTTATCCGTGTTTTTTTTAAAGCTGATAACCGATCTATACAGAGTATAGCGCTATTTTTATTAACGCATCGTGGATATAAATTGAATGTGTGTGTGTATGTGTGTGTGTGTGTGTGTGTGTGTGTGTTGGGGTTTGTGTGTTAGGGGGAGGTTCTAGCATGAGTCTCCTCCTTCTATTATTAGAAAGCCCACAGATATCTCACACTTGTATTTATAAGCGCGCGCGGTAATAAGGTGCTACCGCATATATATTTGCCTATATATATATATATACTTTTATTAATTCTATATACATAATATTTACACACAATATACGACGAGGTGTTTTTTTTCGTTTTGTCTTTCAAATACACTAATACTGAATTATCAGTAATAATAATAATAATAATAATAATAATAATAATAATAATAATAATAGTTAAGCTTGTGATTCACACACGCACACATATTGTAATGTAATAATGATGATTGATAAAGGTGATTATGGTAATAGGTATGGTACTGATGACAGTAACTGGTAATACTAATTTATAATAGTTTATTTATAGTAATGATAATGGTGTTAATAACAATGATCATGATGTTTTGGTAAATCTGCTGATATTGGTATGTGTGATAGTGATGGTAATTGTGTGATGAGAATGATTATCATGCTGGTGTTTATGTTGATGTTGAATTGGATGATAATGAAATGGTGATGATTATGACATTGATAATAATATAAAGGATGGTGATGCTATAATGCTTAGAATAATGGAGTACAGTGGTGATGGCAATGATTACAGAGGTGAAGGTGAAAAGGACAGTCACACTAATGATAATGGTCTGTCTGTCTGGAGCAGCTGTAGGTAGGAATGTGTAACAGAGTGGAGGACAGTGAGTGATTAAAAACTCCAGCAGCACTGCTGCATCTGATCCACTCACTGTACACCCGCACAACACACAAACACCTCATACACCACCACCATGCTGATCAGTTCTAATTACTGCAGTGCTGAGAATAACGACCCACCCAAATAATACTACTAATAATAAAAATAAAAATAATAATAATAATAATAATAATAATAATAATAATAATAATAATAATAATAATAATAATAATAATAATAATAATAATAACTGATTTGTGGTGGTTTTCTCTACTGCGGATCCTGAGTATTAAAGAACAGAATAAAATGAGAAAAATAATAAAATATGCAGAGAATCAGATACAGAACTACAGTCTTATACATCTAAATAATGTCTTATATGATCAGTGCAACAGAATAAAATGGAAAAAAATGTTTTGAGAAATGTTCTGACTGGACTATTTATAATTCTCTCTCACTCTCGCTCGTCGTCACTTCCTCTCACCTGCGTGGGGCGCGCGCATCTCTCGTCTCTGCCCGGTGGTGACGTCACGCGCCCTGCAGTGGGAGTGGATGGATGGAGCCGAGCGGAGCGCACGCACACACACTGCCACACACGCGCGCGCACTTACACATACACACACATACCCGAACACACACGCGCACCCGCACACCCTGCACCGCACGAGCCCTTTACCGGCTGGAGCGCGCGAGCAGGAGCGGAGCCTAAGGAGCGCGAGCCCCAGCGCCGGAGACGGAGGAGTTTTACCGGCGCGCGCGCGAGGAGCAGGACAGGGGGCGAGGATGATGATGCAGCGCGCGGGACAGAGCGCGGACACGCGGGGACAACACCGTAAGAACCACACACGCGCACACATACATACCTCACACACACTCATACACACACACTCATACACACACCTTACATAAACTCATACACACACCTTACACACACTCCTATACACACACCTTACACACACTCATATACACTCCTCATACACACACCTCACCCCCACACACACACACACATACTCAGCTTGGTTGAGTAACACACGCACACACACACATCAGGTCAAATAGGTTTAATAACTAACTATTATTGATCATCATTTAATATACCCATAAAAATATCATGTATGATATAGAATTAATTATGAAGCTATAGAACACACGCGCACACATTTCGTGTATTGCATCACTGCTGACATTGATTCAGAGCAGCGTCACTGATATTCACTGATATTCACCAATACTACATTGCGATAACATTGATCATATTAATTATTACGATTGTATTGGTGACATCCGGATTATTTGTGCGGAACATTTATTATATTATTATGATTTTATTATAAGTAAGCGATCAGATAGTGTCTGAACAATACTAACCCTGCACACACACACACATATATAAAAAGACAACCAAGTCATAATTTATATTTTATTAAAATCAAGCGATTTAAAAATAAATTAATATCATATTGTTTGCTTTTGCATGAGTAAATTAGAGTAAATTGCAGGAAACACGCAGGCGCATCATTCATTCCGCTGCATGAGCTGCAAAAAAATTTCCACCCCCGAATGATTAAAATGTTACATTACAATATAAACCCGTTATTTAAATGCATTAAAACCGCATTTAATGATCTTTCATATAGCGTAAAATTAATGTCGCGCTCAATAACAGGTAATCTAACATCACTGCAGTTAAGCAACTGATAAAGCTTAAATATTACTTTTATAGTATATATTAATAATAGCATTAATAGTGTTTCTTAAAGTGGGAATTACCCATTATATTATTTATTCCCCTATATTCCATTAGTCCACAGCTGCTCTTCATTCTAATCTGGTTTAATCTGAAGCTGCTCCGGATCAGCAGATGGATTATTTAACGAATAAACACAAACAGTACACTGCTGTAAATATAAAATATGAGATATAAACACACTGCATTCACTTGATTTACTTGATTCTGATTCTAAACTCAAAACATTTAAAATAAACCGGGTTTCACTAACAATAAATTCTGCCGATCTGGTCCTGTTTATTTTATTTTAGGAACGCGCAGTAAAACTGCTCATTAATTACCTCAATTATGACTTATAAATGATAAATATTTTCTGTACAAATAAGCTCATATTAGACTAGATTTCAGCTCCAATCACAGCTATTATTCGTGCACCTTTAATTAGTGTATATTCTTATTCTTGTTCTTCTTATATACAGCTCTTATTCTGTTATTGGAACCGTTAACGTTGGTCAAGATTTTAATTTTCATGATTTCTAATCGATATTATTATTAAAGATTGCAATATTTGTTCTTTGGCGTAGTAGTATTTATTATTAGCGCCATAACTGTTATTAAGGACAATCATATTTGTAATAACAGTCCAATTTATAAACCTAAACATCTGTAATAGCACTACAGAAAGATATGATCAGATATGTTCGGGGTTATGGCTTTATGGTGGTGTTGTTATTTTGTTATTTACTTTTTTAGCGTGATTAGTTGTTAGAAATTTGTTGAATTAATGTTATTAAAAGTGTCAATAAAGAGAGGTATTAGTAGACCTGTTTTAATTTTTTTGAAAAAAAAAAAAAAAGTATATTGTTGAGGTTTTACCTGTAAATTCAGAGTCCTGTGTACACATTCAGATGATTTTAGGTTTGAGACAGATTATTTTAGATTTTTTTTTTTCATTAACATATGAGTTTACAAAACAATACATTTATTAACGCAAAAAAAGGAATTCTAAAAAATAAATCTAAACCTCAAAAGGGTTTATCTGGTATTACGAGCAAAAACAAAAACGTTATAGAACCTTTTTTTCAGTTCTGTACAGTACAGTAGTGAACCTGTAGACAGTTCTGCAGAGAAAACTGTGTCAGGTGTAAATCTAATACAGGAGCAGGAGAGCGCGGACGGCGCGAGCAGTGACCGTTCAAAATGAAGAACATCCGAGTGCTGAGTATTAATAATAATAACCTGACAGTAAAGAACATTTAATATACGTTCATTGTTTGGTTGTGTTATGTCGTTTAATGCTGATGATGGAAAAGGAACATTTAAACAACCTTTATTTAATATTGACTCATGGGCATCAGTTACAGTTAGAATTTTGACATTTAATCCACGTTTTTTGGGGCTATTTAACACTCAATGATTTTATGCGGAAGGTACTCCCCACAAATAATAATAATAATAATTATTATTTCAAATTCGCTTTCGGCACTGCAGGGACACAGTACAATCATATAAAAGAATGGAATACAACATGTGTGTGTGTGTATATATATATATATATATATATATATATATATATATATATATATATATATATATATATATATATAGATAGATAGATAGATAGATAGATAGATAGATAGATAGATAGATAGATAGATAGATAGATAGATAGATAGATAGATAAGAAATACGTATTTGATTATATAAGTTTTATACTAGGAATAACGCTTAAATATGTTAAATCAACATCTTAAATAAAACATCTGATCAACGTTATTTCAATGCATTGGAACGTCGGTTTAACATACATTTGCTATCTGAGTATAATGCTAATGCTAATAATAACAGTAATAACAATTTTAAGCCAATATTTCCAGCACTATTAATAAAACACCAACTCAAATATTTGCACTAAAGCACTGCTATTATTAAACACTAAAATTAATATCAGTATTAATTGGTTGTTTGTTTAAAGGCTCAGTATTATTCTCTGATCGCCACGCGCACACACTCACACTGAACCAACATAACGGGTTATTTACATTATTTAAATAAATAAATAAATTAACATCTTTGGTGATGAATAAGGTGTGTGTATCAGTCAGGCGATGCTAGTAGTGTTTGTTGAGGTATTTTACAGGTGTGTGTTATCAAGTGTAAACGCTTTAAATCCGGTTCATTGTGTTTAGATTTGATCTCCCGATTTGACGGCGTTTCTGTGTATTTTCTGTGTATCCGCGCGCGCGTCTTGTCGTTATGAGCACAGGTTGCGGGATGTGTTATTGATTATGAATGATAAATCTGATATTTACCGCGCCGAGCTTTTCTAATCTTTGATCGATTAAAGCGGCTTTAGTGCACTCAAACCAAAACACCCACCTCATACCTCACACACACCTCACACACACATCACACACCTCACACACAAACATCACACACCTCACACACATTCAAAGATAAAAACACTTTATACATATTGAATATCAACAGTAATAACAATACAAAAATATAATACGCTATTTATAGAGCATCTCAAACTGCTTTACTGTATTGTGAAATACACACGTAATTAAATGTAAAAACAGTTTATTATTATTATTATTATTATTATTATTCGTAGTGGTAATAGTAATCTAATCATTCCTATCTTTTCATCACCACCATCAACTATTTAACAATATAATATTAATATATTCATTTAATATTTTAGATTATTCGTGTTTACGTTCTGATCTACAATTCAAAATGATTATAATAAAAATGCAGTGTGTTATATTCAATTTTACTGTCTATTCTGGGAACACACATGCACGCACACACACACAATCCACTCATTCTCATTCACACACATTCTTTAACACACACACACACACAGATCTGGACAGAATAAATTAGGCAATAGAAGGATGGGACTGGATCAGAACGTGTGTTTTACTGAACAGGTAAATAATAAAACAAATAACAGCAATGAATAAACCTTTCACATCTGTGTGTATGTGTGTGTGTGTTCGTGTGTGTGTGTGTAGAGTTGCCGGAGTGTGCGGGCTGCAGTCAGACGATTCTGGATAAGTTTATTCTGAAGGTTCTGGACCGGCACTGGCACGCTCAGTGTCTGAAATGCTCAGACTGCCACACTCTGCTGGCTGACCGCTGCTTCTCCCGCGCTGGGAGTGTGTACTGCAAAGAAGACTTCTTCAAGTAAGAGAACACCCAGTACACCTCATCCTGTTATAAACACACTATTACACATCTATTACATGTCTCAAAAAACTACACCAGCCAAAGCACCTGTTACACACACTTTATCACACATCTATTACATGTCTCAAACACCTACACCAACCATACCACCTGTTATACACACTGTATTACATATCTAATACATGTCTCAAACACCTACACCATCCATAACACCTGTTACACACACTTTATTACACATCTATTACATGTCTCAAACATCTACACCAGCCATACCACCTGTTATACACACTTTATTACACATCTATTACATGTTTCAAACACCTATACCAGCCATACCACCTGTAACACACACTTTATTACACATCTATTACATGTCTCAAAAACCTACACAAGCCATACCACCTGTTATACATCCTGTATTACACATATAATATACTTCTAATACACTTACAACAGCAACAACTTAACCTGTTAAAACAATATATTACACATCTATTACACATATAATACACCTACACCATCTACACCTAAACCTGTTATACACACTCTATTACACATCTAATACACTTACACACTCTACACCTAAACTCTGTTACGCATCTAATACATGTTCAATACACCTACACCATCTGCAACTAAACCTGTTATAAACACTCTATTACACATTTAATACTTGTCTTATACACCTACACCATTAAAACCTTAATCTGTAATAAACAATCTATTACTCTTCTAATACACAGCTACACCACTTGTAATAAACAACTTTTTACACTTCTAAGACACAGCTACACCACCTGTTATATACACTCTATTACATAGCTAATATGCATACACATCTACACCTGTTACAGTGAGGGAAAAAGAAAGATGCTCAATGTTATAGTGAGTGTATTTTAGCCAGTGTAGTCAGTCTGTGATAGTGGATGTCTGAGTGCATGATAAAGAGTTTGTGATAAAACTGATTAAGTGTGTAATAGTAATTGTGTGAAAGTGAGTGTGTGATAGTGAGTGTGTAATAGAGTGTAATGGGCAGTGTATAAGAGAAAGTGGGTAAACAGTGTGTTAGTCAGTGTGTGTTGTGAGTTAATAATAGTAATAGTATTATAGTAAACAGGTTAGTATACTAAACAGGATAGTATAAAACAGTGAATGTCTGATAGTGAGTTGATAATAGTATGTGTGACATTGAATGTGACAGTGAATGTGTGTAATAGTCAGTGTAATAGTGCATCAGTAATAATGAGTGTGTGATAGTGAGTGTCATAGTAAAAATGTGATGTGAATGTGTAATAGTGAGCGTGATAGTGACTGTGTTAAATGTTATAAATGCTTTATTGCAGACCTAATACACCTCCACTATCCACACCACCTGTTATAAATGCTTTACTACATATATAATATGACTATATGTCTACACCTGTTTTAGAGAACAGTGAGGATAGTGTTGAATGCTAAATGTCACAATGAGTGTATTTGAGTGAGTGTGTAATAGTGATTCAGAAATAGTGTTAAAGTATGTGATAGTGAGTGTGATATTTAATGTGTGATGGTCAGTGTATGATTATGTGATATTGAATATATTGAATGATATTGAATGTGTGATTGGCAGTGTGTGATAGTGAGTCAGCAATAATGAGTGTGTTACTGTGTAATAGTGTGATACTGAATGTGTGATGGCCAGTGTGTGATAGTGAATCAGTAAAAGTGAGTGTGATGCTGAATCAGTAACAGTGAGTGTAATATTGAGTGTGTGCTGGTCAGTGTTTAATAGTAAGTCAGGAATAGTAAGTGTGTGATGGTCAGTGTGTAATAATAAGTCAGTTATAGTAAGTGTGATACAGAATCAGTAAGAATGAGTGTGTGATGGTTAGTATGTAATAGTAAGTCAGGAATAGTAAATGTGTGATGGTCAGTGTGTGATAGTGAATCAATAAAGGTGAGTGTGATACAGAACCAGTAAGAGTGAGTGTTTGATAGTCAGTATGTTATAGTGAGTCAGGAATAGTAAGTGTGTGATGGTCAGTGGGTAATAGAGAGTGTGATATTGAGTGTGTGATGGTCAGTGGGTAATAGTGAGTGTGATATTGAGTGTGTGATGGTCAGTTTGTAATAGTAAGTCAGGAATAGTAAGTGTGTAATTGTCAGTGGGTAATAGTGAGTGTGATATTGAGTGTGTGATGCTCAGTTTGTAATAGTAAGTCAGGAATAGTAAGTGTGTGATGGTCAGTGGGTAATAGTGAGTGTGATATTGAGTGTGTGATGGTCAGTTTGGAATAGTGAGTCAGGAATAGTAAGTGTGTGATGGTCAGTGGGTAATAGTAAGTCAGGAATAGTAAGTGTGTAATTGTCAGTGGGTAATAGTGAGTGTGATATTGAGTGTGTGATGCTCAGTTTGTAATAGTAAGTCAGGAATAGAAAGTATGGGATGGAGAGTGGGTAATAGTGAGACAGGAATAGTAAGTGTGTGATGGTCAGTGGGTAATAGTGAGTGTGAAATTGAGTGTGTGATGGTCAGTTTGTAATAGTGAGTCAGGAATAGTAAGTGTGTGATGGTCAGTGGGTAATAGTGAGTGTGATATTGAGTGTGTGATGGTCAGTTTGTAATAGTAAGTCAGGAATAGTAAGTGTGTGATGGTCAGTGGGTAATAGTGATTGTGATATTGAGTGTGTGATGGTCAGTTTGTAATAGTAAGTCAGGAATAGTAAGTGTGTGATGGTCAGTGGGTAATAGTGAGTGTGATATTGAGTGTGTGATGGTCAGTTTGTAATAGTAAGTCAGGAATAGTAAGTGTGTGATGGTCAGTGGGTAATAGTGATTGTGATATTGAGTGTGTGATGGTCAGTTTGTAATAGTAAGTGTGATATTGAGTGTGTGATGGTCAGTTTGTAATAGTAAGTCAGGAATAGTAAGTGTGTGATGATCAGTGGGTAACAGTGAGTGTGTGAAAAGTGTATTTTTAGCTGGTGGTGTATGTGTAATTGTGTGATGTGTGTGTGATGTGTGTGTGTGTGTCTTGTTAAGAGTGTGATGAGTCACTGGACGAATGAATTAAAGCCTGCGTGCTGATTGGTTCTTTAATCTCTGGCTGAGTGACAGTTTCTGCAGCAGGGTGATCACTCTCTCTCTGATTAGAGAGTGTAAACGCTGACTGCACACACTCTCCGCCAAAACACTCCCTCACACCCCCACCAGCCCGGCCTGAGCAGAGCGGTCGCTTTATTAGCAGTGTGTGGGCGAGATGCTCTCTGTTCCATTCAGACACAGAATATAAGTGCACTGTCTTGGCCCACGTGTGAGTGTGTGTGTGTGTGTGTGGATAGGGGTGTAAGAAATATTTATATTTCAAAGCATTGCAATATTTTGTTTAGCAGTACTAACAAATGTAAGGGAAAAAAACTACATTTTTTATTATATATTGTGTTAAACATTAGGTTCCACTGTTCTGACTGGTTTTATGAATATAATGAAGTGTTTTGATCCCTTGACAAAACGGTTTAAAAATAATTGATTGTTTATATATAAGGAGAAACCTTATCTCTGATTTTGCTTTTTATAGGTTTATGTTTGAGTAAAATAAACATTGTTGTTTTATTCTATAAACTATGGACAATATTTCTCTCACTTTCTGAATAAAAATATTGTAATTTAGAGCATTTATTTGCATAAAATGAAAAATGGCTGAAATTACAAAAAAGATGCAGAGCTTTCAGATCTCAAATAGTACAAAGAAAAAAAAAGTTTTGACAGTTCAGAAATCAATATTTGGTGGAATAACCCTTGTTTTTATTCACAGTTTTCCTGCATCTTGGCATGTTCTCCTCCACCAGTCTTACACACTACTTTTGGATAACTTTATGCCTGCACTCCTGGTGGAAAAATTCAAGCAGTTCAGATTGGTTTCCTCTTGATTATATTCCAGAGGTTTTCAATTTGGTAAAATCAAAGAAACTCATCATTTTTAAGTGCTCTCTTATTTTTTTCTGTAACAGAAAGTTACCAATTTCTTTACTGTAAAGTGTGACTTATACTGACTGAGTACGGAAGTAACTACAATAAGTGCTGAATTAGGTTTCCTATTCCAGCATTTTAGCACATCAGTTTCCCAGCCATGCTTGAAAACAGTTAATTACAGTATAGTACGTTAGGCACTTTAAAATGACAGTAGCATGCTGGTAAAAAACTGCTGCCAGTACAGAGCATTTTTTAATGTGTGTGTGTGTTTGCATTTGTGTGTGTGTGTGTGTAAGACCCCCAGTGAAGTAACTTTATGTGTCCCCCCCACCTGTGCTGGCTGCAGCGGCTCAGTTCCCCCCGGCATTAAAGAATAAGATTAAGTTTGACTGTTATCCAGAACCGGATCAGCGCCGGCTTTTACTAAATCATGTCTGAGAGAGTTTAACGTCACAGCCCACAATGAGAGCTAAAAGGCTAAAAGGCTAGCGGGCCCAGAGTGCAGGCTAACTGTATTACCCAGCCCGGGGGACAAAAGGGGGATTTTAATGTTAGAGCCGCGTCCTGGGGGAGCAGAGAAGTGTGTGTGTGTGTCTGCATAAGTCTGTGTGTGTGTGTGTGTGTATGTGTGTGTGTGCATAAGTATGTGTATGTGTGTGTGTAAGGGGGGCTATATGATGGACAGGGCATCTGACTCAAACTCTGCGATGATCCCCCCAAAATCTGGCAACCCCTGATGAAGTACATCTATACAGTTTCAGCAGATTCACAGACAGTCTTATTTAACATTAGGCGATAATCCAGAAGTGATATGGAAAACCTCCAGAAAAGGAGAAAAAACACTGAGAGAAACCTACAGTCAAAAGGGAAATCGGGTGTAAGGGTATTCAGATTCTTGTTGGAATAGAGGGGTAGATTGTTCTGATTCTTGTTTGGATAGAGGGGGAGGGTCTCCTGATTCTTGTGGGGATAGAGGTGTCCTTATTCTTGTTGGGATAGATGGGTAGCGTGTCCTTATTCTTGTTGGGATAGAGTGACTTGTCTCTTGTAGGGATAGAGCGGTAGAGTGTTCTATTCTTGTTGGGATAGAGGGGTAGTGTGTCTCTATTTTTGTTGGAATAGTAAGGTAGGGTGACTTGTCTCTTGTAGGGATAGAGCGGTAGAGTGTTCTGATTCTTGTTGGGATAGAGTGGTAACGTGTCTTATTGGGATACAACAGTAGGGTGTCCCAATTTTTGTTGGGTTACAATGGTAGTGTATCCAGATTCTTGTTAGAATAGAGCAGTAGAGTGCCATGATTCTTGTTGGGATAGAGGGGTAGGGTGTCCTTATTCTTGTTGGGATGGAGGGGTAGGGTGACTTGTTTCTTGTAGGGATAGAGCGTTAGAGTGTTCTGTTCTTGTTGGGATTGAGGGGTAGTGTGTCTTTATTCTTGTTGGTATAGAGCGGTAGAGTGTTCTGATACTTTTTGGGATAAAGTGGATAGAGTGGTTATTGGGATACAACGGTAGGGTGTCCCAATTTTTGTTGGGTTACAATGGTAGTGTATCCAGATTCTTGTTAGAATAGAGCTGTAGAGTGTCTTGATTCTTGTTGGGATAGAGTGGTGGGGTGTCTCGATTCCTGTTGATATAGAGGGGTAGAGTATCCTAATTCTTGTTGAGGTTGAGTGTTCTATTTTTTGTTGGGTTTAGAGGGGTAGATTGCTCTAATTCTTGTTGGGTTAGAGGGGTAGATTGTTCTGATTCTTGTCGGCATAGAGGGGTAGATTTTTCTGATTCTTGTCGGGATAGAGGGGTAGAGTGTTTCGATTCTTGTTAGGAAAAAGAGGTAGGATGTCCTGATTCTTGTAGGGATAGGAGGTGATAGTGTTCTGATTCTTGTTGGGATAGAGGGGTAGGGTGTCCTGATTCTTGTTCGGATAGAGCGGTAGGGAGTCTTGATTCTTATTGAGAATCAGCAAGTAGTGTGTCTCAGTAGCTTCTTCGATAAATTTCCTGTTCCACCTTAAATGGTATAGCAGCTGTTAGAGATGTCGCATTTAGGGTAAAATGGGAAATACTGAATTACCTTCAGTTCACTAATTTATAAGTAGCAAACAATCGTCTGCACTGTGTCTGTTTTTGATTATAACCTAGGATATTTTTTTGTGTATTTACAGGAGGTTTGGGACGAAATGTGCCTCCTGTCAACAGGGCATCCCTCCGTCGCAGGTTGTTCGGAAGGCACAGGACTTCGTGTACCACCTGCACTGCTTCTCCTGCGTGATGTGCAGCCGGCAGCTGGCCACTGGGGACGAGTTCTACCTGATGGAAGACGGGCGACTGGTCTGCAAATCTGACTACGAGACAGCCAAACAGAATGGTATTCTGATTATTACTGCTGTGTTTAAGTTGATATTGTTATTGTCTAGCTACATTTCTCCAGTCTTCAACTGTCAAGTGTTGGTCAGCCTCTATCCAGTGCAGCCTTAGATCAACCTGAGCTGGACTTTGTCTGTTGTAGCCCATTCCAAAGCCACCAACTTTCACCTGTCCTTGGAAATCCTTGACTTACATGCCTTCTTTGCTGCTTTCAGATGTTGACAATGTGTACCTTCTTGTTCTTTTGCATTTCTTCCTCATGTACTGTCCCCAGATAGCTTGAAAAATTGGCCCAAGCTCAGCTGATGTATGGCAGCATCTGCTGACACTTAGCATTGGCCATGCGTAATTAGACTGAATATGGTTTATACTCAGAAACTGCAAAGTTGGAAAAAGCAGTGTGGGCAGATTTTAGTGTTATACTTGACAACTAAGGTGTTGACACATGCCGCGCCAGCCTAGATTCAAACTGGATCCAGAGCTCAGTGTGGGGTATTGGCCTATGGGAAAAGGCCCAAGTATTTTTGATTATTATAGTGGTCATCCCCACCATCTTCAATGCCTAGACCATATGCCTACACATCCCTGAATTGTTTGTTTTCCTTGGCTGTTTGTTTGGGCTTCTGGGTGCCTGAGACATTCTGGTATGCTGTGGTTCTTTTGTGGGTAGATCTTTGCCAGCTTGTGGATATTCTGTTTCCATACAGCTCAGTCACTGGTCAGTGTCACTGGTCGAACGCAGGTGAACGCAAGTTCTTAACAGGATTTCAGGTTTTTGGCATGGAATGCTGTTCTGCTGCCTCTCAAAGCGAAGTTGTGGTGTCATCAATATCTGTGCAGCTTTGCCATGGTTGTAAATGGAATGAAGATGTACCAGAGCATACTTTATACAAAAGAAAACTTATTGATGAAAGAGGTCAGTAGAGACTGGTCAGATTGGTTGGAGCTGACAGAAACCCACCAGCAACTTTTTGTGATGACCACTTTGTACAATTGAGCATTAGGGTATCACAGAATGATCAACAGCATCTAACCCTGAGGTGGATGGACTAAAATAGCAGAGGAACCATATCAGGTTACAGTTTTATGAGCCAAAACAGAAAGCTGAGGCTGCAGTGGACACAAACTGGAGAAACATAGTCTGGTCTTATGGATCTGTATTTCACTGTAGACATCCATGGACCCATCCTGTCTTGCTAATGTTGTGGGGAATGTTTTCTTGGCAAACGATGGGTCATTATTACCAAGCATGGTGAACACAGTTGATGAGAAACTCCATCAAGGTTTTGAGGATGGGTGGGAGTGTGAGCTGGGTGGGTATAATCTTAAAGTGTATTACGTTTCGTTCTGGTCAGATGGTGTAGTTTAGGGTGACCAAACGTCCGTATTTCCCGGGACATGTCCATATTTCACGTCCTGTCCTTTTTTCAAAAAGTGAGGAAATGTCCTGGTTTTTAAATGACCTTCATTGGACCAGAGCAGTAGACAGCGTGACTGTCGGTGTGGAACCCTACCCCCGCTACCCAGCCCCCCGCCCCCCTCCTGCTACCAGGTGGTTTACCCAAATGAATATATGGTCACCCTAGTGTAGTTGGTGGAGTTTGAGGTGGTCCAGGCATTAATGAGCCTCAGATTGCATGAAGTAGTATTCAGATCAAATATATGGCAGCATAGGCTCAGACTCGATATAAATCGTGTGGAATTTAGTCAAATGTGGTTTATACTTGACAACCTGAGTATTGGAACATGCAACTTGAGCTAATTGACCCACTAACTCGGCAACCGGAGTGTTGGCAAATGCAACACATGGCCTAGATGTGAGCTGAGAAGGTGGACCAGAATCAGGCCTAGATTCAAACTAAAACCAGGGCAATGCAACTCATGGTATGATATTTAGATCTTTGCTTATTGTGCCTCTGGTAAAATTGAGTGTGGTGCGATGGAGCTTCAGTGTAGTGCAGACAGTTTAAACCCTGCCTCTGATCTAACCCCTCACGCTCCATCTCTGAAAGCATCTCCCGTTGTATTTATGGAGATTTCCTCAGCCGGCTGATTGATTATGTTAAGTGAAGCAATGCGATTTTATGGCGGGGCCCAAATAATAACGTCCTGCAGCCGGCCAGCCGTTCCGTCGAGATTTACGTCCCTCAGGCCTCTCAGGGGCAGTTTGAGGGCCATATTGACTGGTCCTGTGCGATCCACCCCCACACACTCCTCTCCTCCTCACTTCCCACACCTATTTACCCTGACAACCCCCTTACCCACCCCTCTCTACCACCCCCCCACCTGTAGACTCTTCTTTCTGATGTAATGGATTAGATTTATCTCGTCAATTAAAGTTGCCTTCTGGCCAGCCTGTGAAGAAACGGAAGTGTCCCGGTCAGGATAATAGTTTAATAATACAGTCTTCATTTCCCAGAGTTCACTCTGCACAATAATCTCACCTACCGCCTCACTCCGCTCGGCATCACTGCAGCTGCTGTGTTTACATCAACACTGCACTCCAACTTACACTGCAATAAAATCTCTTAACCAATGGAATTCTTTTAAATCTAGTCTAAATATCTGAACATTTCTTTTACAAAACTGGTATCGCATACTGACTAACAGATTAAGTTTGGTTGATTTCTAATTACTTTTGTTCAATCTGATGCCTCTGTTCAATCTCTGAAGGCCTTCAGTTTTACAGTGAGGTTCCAGCCAATGAGAGTAGAGTTGATGTTGAGTTCTTTGCTTTCAGATACCACTGAGAGAACAGTCCTGATTGGATGATTTGTTTCGTATCTGACTTCTGATTGATCAACATGGCCTAGCCTGTTGATTATTTTGATGGTTTTTGATACGTGAGGCCTTCTACAAGTTTTACGACTAATTGTCCCGACCAATAGAAGGGCTGGTTTAGCTGAATCTGCCCAGATATGGCTGAGGTTTAACCCTTTAGTTTCCAACAGAACTGAATACTGTGCTAAGACACAACACAACATAAATCAGCTACACGTTTTTACTTTTACTTTTCACATCAGAAATTATTACACTTTCTTGGAACTTTCTTGGAACTTTCTTGGAAAGCTCTAGAGGGTTCCAGACACCTTGGAATGCAGTCATGGGATGATTCCTAACTGCCTTTTGTCTTTTCTTTTCGCTTTATTTTACTGTTGCATGAAAATGATGATTCCTTTAAGTTGCTGCCAGCAGGAGGATGTGGTATGTTGTATGATGAATGTTTATTTAAGAGCTTTTCCGTGACCCAGCACTGTTCTGTGTGCAGACGACTCTGAGACCGGAGCCAAACGTCCCCGCACCACCATCACCGCCAAACAGCTGGAGACCCTGAAGAGCGCCTACAAGAACTCGCCCAAACCCGCCCGGCACGTCCGCGAGCAGCTCTCCTCTGAGACCGGGCTGGACATGCGCGTCGTTCAGGTGAGGCACAACCGCTGACTGTTGACCCCTAACATTTAAAACTAAAAATTACTCTCATGAACAAGCTGATCAACTAGTATAACAGAAATAGTGTGAATGTCTATGACCAAGCTGGACGACCAACACGACTATGCTTGTAAACCAGTTCACTTATCACATCACGTACCAACAATCTGATTGGTTGCCACTCATCTCATTCAAATAACGTTGGTCTAGAAGAAGAAGCAGAGTAGACTACTGCTGTCTGTCTTACATCATACCAGCAACTGACCTCTTTCTATTTCTCTCTCTCTCTCTCTCTCTCTCTCTCTCAGGTCTGGTTCCAGAACAGAAGAGCGAAGGAGAAGAGGTTGAAGAAGGACGCCGGGCGGCACCGCTGGGGTCAGTTCTATAAGAGCGTGAAACGGAGTCGAGGCAGCAAAGCAGAGAAAGAGAGCTCAGCCGAGGACGGCGGCCTGAGTGACAGCGAGCTCAGCTTCAGAGGTCTGATCACTCTCTCACTCTCTCACTTCCTCCATCTCCCTCCATCATTCTCTCACTCCTTCCCTCAATCAGTCCATCACAGTCTCTCACTCACTGTCTAGCTTTCTCAATCCCTCTCTCACTCCCTGCCTCACTCTCATTCCATAACTCTCTGACTCCCTCACTCCCTCCCTCACTCCTTCACTCAATTTCACTTATCACTTTCTTACTCCCTCCATCATTCTCTCACTCCTTCCCTCAATCAGTCCATCACACACTGTCTCTCACTTACTGTCTAGCTTTCTCAATCCCTCTCTCACTCCCTGCCTCACTCTCATTTCATAACTCTCTGACTCCCTCACTCCCTCCCTCACTCTTACTCAATCCCTCTCTCACTCCCTCTCTCACTTTTACTCCATCACTCTCTCACTCCCTCACTCCTTCACTCAATTTCACTTATCACTATTTTACTCCCTCCATCATTCTCTAACTCCTTCCCTCAATCAGTCCATCACACTGTCTCTCACTCACTGTCTAGCTTTCTCAATCCCTCTCTTATTCCCTGCCTCACTCTATTACTCTCACTCCCTCCCTCACTCTCACTCAATTACTCTCTCACTCCCTCACTTACTTTCACTTATCACTTTCTTACTCCCTCCATCATTCTCTCACTCCTTCCCTCAATCAGTCCGTCACACTCTGTCTCTCACTCACTGTCTAGCTTTCTCAATCCCTCTCTCACTCACTCCCTCACTTTCACTCATCACTCTCTCACTCCCTCACTTTCACTCATCACTCTCTCACTTCCTCCCTCACTATTTACTTCATAAGTCTCTCATTCCCTCAGTCCATCACTCTCTCACTTCCTCACTCTCTCACTCTCTCACTCCCTCCCTCACTTTCACTCCATCACTCTCTCACTTCCTCACGCTCTCTCTCTTACTCCCTTACTCCCTCCCTCACTTTCACTCCAACACTCCCTCCCTCACTTTCACTCCATCACTCTCTCACTCCCTTTCTCCCTCACTTTTACTCCATTACTCTGTCACTCACTCACACGGTGACACTCTCTCTCGCTCGCTCACTTCTGTATAGCTCTCTCACTCCCTCCATTACACTTATTCCCTCACTTGCTCACTCTCTAACTCACACAATCACATTCTCTCTCATTCGCTCACTTTTTTCCTTTTTTTCAGTCCAACACACTCTGTCTCTCACTCCCTCCCTTACTCTCACTCCATCACTCTCTCGCTCTCTCATCTGCTCACTCTCTCCCTCCCTTACTCTCACTCTCTCACTCCCTCCCTTACTCTCACTCCATCACTCTCTCACTCCCTCACACTCTGAATCCCTTACTCTCACTCCATCACTCTCTCGCTCTCTCATCTGCTCACTCTCTCCCTCCCTTACTCTCACTCTCTCACTCCCTCCCTTACTCTCACTCCATCACTCTCTCACTCCCTCACACTCTGAATCCCTTACTCTCACTCTCTCACTCCCTTCTTTACTGTCACTCATCACTATCTCAGTCCCTTTCCTCACTCCCTTACTCACGTTCACTCACACAATCACACTCTCACTTTCTCACTTCCTACAACACTCTCTCATTCACTCCCTCCCTCTGTTATTTCACTCTCACTCTCACTCTCTCACTCTCTCTACATACTCACCTTGCTCTGAGTTTGACGGGTGCTTTGGACGGGTTCTGGCGTGGGCCGGGTTTTTATGAAGGCCTGATCTCGGAGAGTCCGTTTTGGGAACTCGTAAAAGTCTACCTCCACGTTTAAAAGCAGCGCTTTACGAGAAATGAAAAACAGCAAAGCAGAAACTCTATAAATTAGGTCAAGCTTTTAGAGGATTAGACAGAATGCATGATGGAGCATTGTTACTGAAGCGGGCAGCGTGGTCAGAGGAGGGAGACGGTATGTACATATTAAAAAGAGTTTATCCTGCTTTTGTAGGAATACCTGTCTTTTAGAGAATACTTTGTACTAGATTTTGGTACATTGCTGTGAGGATTTGATTGCATTCAGCAACAAAAGCAGTAGTGAGAAGTGAGGTCAGGATGTTGGAAGATCACGACACTACCATACTTATCCCCAACATACAGTTTACATATACTGTACACAGATAAGAAAAAGTGCAACTAATAAAAACCAAAGCCCTGTTTATGTTTCAGTTTATGTTAGCTTTGTGTTGTGCTAACAGTGTTTTTTTCTTGTCTTCAGCAGATGATCAGATCCTGTCTGACCTGGGTCACGCTAACAGTCTGTACGGCAGCGTGGGGGACGTGTCCGGTGGCGGTGTTATGAACGGTGCGTTCTCTCTGGATGGCGGTGGACCTCCGTACCACGAGCTGAGGGCTGGAAGCCCCTACGGTCTGCCCCAGTCTCCGTCATCGGTCAGCTCCCTGCCCGGCCACACGCCTCTGCTCAGCAGCCTGGGGTTCAGTATGGAGGGTCTGACGGGTGCCCAGCCTGTTGGGGGTCAGGCGCTTAGGGCTGGGGGTCCAACCTCCGACCTGTCCACGGGGAGCAGCACAGGGTACCCAGACTTCCCTACCAGCCCAGCGTCGTGGCTGGACGAGATGGACCACTCCCAGTTCTGATGTTGAGGATGGCGGAGACTTGAAGTGTGTTCTCGGAGACATCTGGGGAGGGGAAGGGACCACTGGGTAAATGCGATGGTTGTTCAGAAAGTGACAAAATTTGACCTTCTCCTCTCTAATGAACTGACCATTTCAGTTGGTGACTCCAGCGTCCAGTGTTCTTAAAAAAATTACTGAGCGAAGTTCCTCCTGCACTGAATGGCACACGGACAGTGCTCTGTGTTCTGTACCATAATGTTTTTTTTTTTTTTTTTATTAGTATTGATACTAGCCGGCAGTGAAACTGACCACTGACCCTGTTATTAAGGACTACAAAGCAGAAATAAAAAAGGGGCGGATCATGCATGTTTCAGAATGAGGAACGAACACCACGGCCATCAAAAAGCCTTCTGATTGGCCACGCACTTTAAAAACCCCGCCCCTACCGCACACGGCCGGCTGCAGACAAGCGAGCGAGGAGAGAAATGCACAATCCCAACTGCAGCACCTGCAGAGGACTCACCTGTCCTGTTACCTGTTACCTGTTACCTGTTACCTGTTGATGGAGGTTTTGTTCTATATGTTACTGAGTATCTTTTTTATTCGCCAGCTATAAAACGTAAAAGAAATTTCTCAACGTCAAATCGAGTAAGATAAAAAAATATATATTAATATCCACAAAATAAATCTACAAGTAATATAAAACAATAGGTTCTTCAATTAGGGGTTCTTCACATTTGATCATCGCTTTATCATCATTTGTTCAAATACACTTTAGCCATGACATTAAAACCACCAGCATAGTACAGCCTGTGTAGACCTCATGCCACCAAAACAGCTTTGTCACACCTGCCAAGACCCTGTGCTGTCACTGTGGTACAAAGAATAATGTTACACAAGATTCAGATCCTTTAAAGGACCAACAAGGATTATATTTTCAGTATAACAAAATGATAAAATCCTCATGTATTAAGGAAGCGTGCAAAGTTCTAGCACTGTCACCTCTTGTTACCTAACCCTAGCCAGTATTTTATTACTAGAACTGCGTAGTACGTCACAGAAGTCTGTGTGGGTGTGGTCTCTGACTTCACTAATTCCAGAAATTATTGAACTCTTCTTGCACTCATTTGTGTAGGTTTAGTGTCCTCAGCCTGGCAAACAGAGTGAGCTTTGCATCCGGGGAGGGGAGGGCGAGGCAAACAACTCTCTCTCTGGTGTTTTGAAATTGAACTGCTATAGCCATTTCACATGCTCACTCTCATTTCCTTCTGATTACTCCTTTAAATCATGTTTTAAGTTGTGAGATGGGAGGAGCATTTTGCTAGGTAGCGTACTGAACACTGCAAACCAGAAACGCACCAAGACCTGCCTGATGTTCTGCCTGATATGCTTACATTTAGTTGACCTAGCATTGAGTTTACTAACTCAATATCAGGCATGTGTCAGCTCAAGTTTTTTTTTTTTTTTTTTTTACCTCTGATTATTGTTGATTTGTGCAAGAGTGTGTCAGTGTTGCCAGTTAGCATGCTGGCTAAGATAGGAAGGTACCTATTAAACTACAAGGAAAAATTAGTTAAAGGCCTCTAGGAACAAAATGCTGATAAGAACAAAAGTTTGTAAAGTAGAACGTCAGGACCTTAGAACACAAAGTCTGCAATTGGCTGCTGATTGGCCCTTCAAAATGCTTAATATGCTAGATGTGGTGGCAAATTACTTAGCTATGGTTAATAGCTTGCAAACCTTACTGAAGCTCAGTGATTACCTGTTCAATAGAAAAACAGCCAGCTCACCCATTTTCCATGGCTGTGGCACACTGTTTGTCAGTCCTGCGGTGGTATTCACCTGGTTTTAATGTTATGGCTGATCGGAGTAAAACAAAAAAGTGAAATAAAAAAAAAAACGGTGCCACTTTAAAATAAGACTACCTTTATAAAGGGTTTATAAATGCTTTACAATTAGTTTATTAATGGTTACTAATTAGGTTGTAAATGCCTTAAAAATCATTAATTATCAGTCATAATCATTAATTATCACTCATACATAGAAAGGACAACAATATAGATGGCTATGGGTTCACTTTGGCAAACATCAGGTCATAATTACCCTTTTTATGTATGTGTTATAACTAATTATTAATGATTTGTAAGGCATTTACAATCTAATTATTAACCATTAATACACTAATTGTAATTAACCGTTTATATACCCTTTATAAAGGTAGTCTTATTTTAAAGTGGTACCAAAAAAAAACAATTAAACATGCTCCCAGATCAGGTGCTTTCCTGTTGCTTATGGTATCCAGGGTTAAACACAAGTTTAAAAAATTATTTTTAGTTGTTTAAAATTAAGCAGAAGATCTCAGATGTTCCTAAAGATGTTCTCCAGTTTCCCCAGTTAAAGATTAATTTTTTTTTTGTGCTTCAGAGTCGTGGTGTTAAAGTTGTGTGGGGCGGAGATAAGTGTGTGATAGATGTTTCTTTGGTAAGGGATGTGTGTCTCAGAGGCAGCAGTGTTCAGCAGGGTGTTTGAATGGCCAGAACACTGTGGATCATAGCTACTGTTTTTTTTTTACTATTGTAAATCAAACTGAATTCTTATCAACTCATACACATAAAAATATATATATATTTCTGCACTCAAAGGAAAACAGGTTCTAAAATTAAATTGTTAGTTTCATCATTGTTATTTGGGATGCCTCCATCTAATTTAATAAGGCATATTATGCTGAATCTAGTTCCGATCCTTTGTTTTTACTGCTGTGCTGCTGTGTTTAAGCACAGCACCCTCTAGTGTCCACTAAACCTCACTAACAGACTTATTATTTTCAGCTCATAGCATTATTTTCTGGATTTTAAAAATGTGGCTGTTTAGAAACAAAACTACAGAAGAAGGCTCTATAAATTTATTATAAAACAGCAGCAATTCTCAGTATTGAGAGTACTGAATCAAAATGAATTCTGGACAATACTTAAGTACTTAGGTTAGACTGGTATCGGTTGATTCTTGAATTTTATTTATAGGTGTGTAGGAGTTTGGTTTTGGTGCCATTTGGGTCAGTATTAATCAGCAGGTTCAGATGCAGTAATTTTACAGCAGCTCCTTCATGGACAGCTTGTTCAGACAGAGAGAAGTTGAGAGCTGTGGTGTTATAGAAGCTAATTTTTTGTATTGTACTGAGTGTGAATCCATTCCTCTCAGTATCTCCTGAAGGGATGTTGTGGAAAGCTGTACTGAAGCACCTAAAATAAGCCACCCGAGCCGATCCGACCAACACACAACACACAGACCAGATCCGGTTTCCTGCGTCGCCTCTGAACTTTTCAGTGTTAATTGTTGTAAATTTTTGTACAGTTTCAGAAAGTGTGTGGACAGTCTTGTTTTATGAGCACTATATTTATTGCCATGTGTTTGAAAAGAGCACTGAGTCTATTCCTTTATGCCTTCTGTGCAATGGTATGAACTGTGTACAGCCAGATCTATACGGAGAAAATAAAGCAAAATCATTTTTGAGTTACAGAACTGCGTTTTTATCACAATCACAGCAGGATTTCCTAATTTAGAGTTAATAATGGGTCCAACAGAAAACCTGTAAAATACACAGTACTGCATACAATAAAAAGAATCATTATTTTATAAGGTGCACTATCAATAAACCTAATAAATCTATTTTCTGGTCTATTTTCATAAATAAGGTCTCGCCACTTGGTGGACCTGTAAAGCTAAGCTAATTTAAGTCAAACAAGCTCTAGATGTTAATCTAAACAGATTTCTCTTCTAAAAAAAACGTTTATTTGGGTGAGTGAAGCACTTCAGTTTATGTACAGTAAGCTAAGATTTCCAGTTAGCGGCTAATGCCCCCTGACAGCACTACACTGAGGAACCCTGAGTGTTTCAGTAGGCCAGGGTGATATCAGCTAGCAGTTCCCACATAGCTTGTTTTAATACAGCTACAGGCTACAAGCTCATAATACTCAACTCTGAAAGCTGAAAGAGCTAGCGATTAGCACAGTTAGCGGCTAATGCTAATTCAGCTTCAGCAGTATATGTAGGTGCTTATACTCACATCTGAACGGTGAAAGAGCTAGCGATTAGCACCGTTAGCAGCTAATGATGATTCTACTTCAGCAGTGCTAGCCGTCCGAAATACTCACATCTGAGCGGTGAAAGAGCTAGCACTTAGCGCGATAAACGGCTAATGCTGCTCCAGAGGTGCTAGCTGGGGTTATCAGTAAGCTACAAGCTGATAATACTCACCTCTGAACAGCAAAAGAGCTAGCTTTTAGCGCAGTTAGCGGCTAATGCTAATACTTCTCCAGCCATGGTGCTAAAGAACTAAACTGAAACTCCTGTATAACACTGCACTTCTTAATACCTGGCTGGTAAAATTTACTGGTTACATAAGATGCACTGACAATTTTCCAGAAAAATGAAAGGATTTTAAATGCGCCTTATAGTGCAAAAAAAAATACGGTACACATAAATGAAAGAATCTATAACTTTACTAACCAACAACACAGTCTACTGACTATATGTTTATCTGGGTTTAGTATTCTAATGTTATATATAGTTAATTACATTTAGACACTCTCACTGACCACAGACTTCATGTTTTTTTGGGGGGGTTTAGTATTATAATGTTATATAGAGTTAACCAAAGGTAGACACTCTCACTGATCACTAACTGTATGTTGATTAGGATATATTGTATTTTATATAGAGTTAATTACAGGTAGAAACTCTCACTGATTCATCACTGACTGTATGTTTATTTGGGTTTAGTATTCTAATGTTATATAGAATTAATTACAGGTAGACACTTTTACTGACTCACCACTGACTTTATTTGGGTTTATTGTAATTTTATATAGAGTTAATTACAGGTAGACACATTCAAGTACTCACCACTGACCATATGTTTATTTGGGTTTAGTATTCTAATGTTATATAGAGTTAATCACAGCTAGACACTTTTACCTCTGAATTTCTTAATTTGAAACCATTGTTGTGTACCTAAGTATTAAGCTCAGAACATAAGCACAGAGTTAGCGCCGTGCTAATTAATGTACCTATACTATGCTGTATATGTATGATTTCTAAAAAATATTTTTTTTCCAGCTTGTCATCATAGATGACATCATCTATTGTGTTGAATATAAAAGGATTATCAGCTCAGCTCGGTATAAGACTACACTGCCATATGTCCTGTATGATGCAAAGAGCATCCGTTACTGAAACATATACAGCTCATCATTAAGATGAAAGATCTAATCTGTTCTTCTGAAGCATTTATTAGTAGTAGTCTATCTAACCCTCATCCTTATCCTAATCTTAATCCTAATCCTAATCCCAAACCATGGCACAGTCACATTTCTCATTTGTACCCTACCCCTTGTTTTTGAGTGTTATCCTTCCCTTCAGAATTGTGTTAAAAGGAAGTGGTTAAACTCCTCTATCCCAACAATAATCAGGACTCTATCCCTCTGTGCCAATAGGAATTAAGACACCCCAGCCTCTATCCCAACAAGAATCGAAATACCTTACCCCTCTATACCAACAAAAATCAGAGCACACTACCTCTCAATCCCAACAAAAATTAGAGCTCCCTACCCCTCTATCACAACAAGAATCGGGAGACCCTACTCCGCTGTTCCAAGAAGAATTGAGACACCCTACCCCTTTATCCAAAAAAGGATCGGCACACCCTACTCCTCTATTCCAACAAGGTTTGGGACACCCTAACCCTTTATTCAAACAAGAATCAGCACAATCTACCCCTCTATCCCAACAAGAAACTCGACACCCTACCCCTCTATGCTAACAGGAATTAAGGCACCCTATCCCCCTATTCCAAAAAGAAACTGGACACTCAACCCAAACATGAATAGGATCGGGACTCCCTACCACTCTATCCCAACAAGAACCAAGACACTTTACCCCTCTATCCCAACAAAAATCAGCACACCCTTCCTCTCTATGCCAAAAGGAATTAAGACACCCTACCATTCTTTCCCAAAAATAAACTGGACACCCTACCCCTCTATCCCAACAAGAATCAGGACAACCTACCCATTGGCATGAACATGCAAACTAGTGGAATAGGACTACATGGCAGGGGAAGGGGGTGAAGTAGGATTGGGCCCTTATCATAACCAAGGTCCTCAGGACTCTGCTTTTCATTCACAGCACTGAATACTGCCTAATGTGGGACAATATGACTGTTTGTCCTGGCTTCACACACAGACACACACACACACACACACACTATAAGCAGACGCACCACAGCTGTTGCTGGCCGGTCGTGTGGTCAGGGTTACATGCAGCAGATTGCTGTTTTGTGCAGTAAAATCTTCCCTTAATCCCTCAGTGGGAACTGCTTCGGGAAACCAGGACAAATTTCAAACACAATGGCAAAACATTATGACCAGCTGCCTTACAATAGCTCCCACTACATGACCTCTGCGGGTGGTATCCGTGTATTCTAGCTACAGAATGTTCCAGCAGATCCTGGCTTTAAGTCCTGTAAGTTGGGAGGTGGAGCCATTATGACTGGTTGTTTCAGTGCCGCCCACAGGTACTGCTTCCCCGGCTAGTGAAATGGGACACGGCCGGGAAAAACACCCTTATAAGGAAATAAAGAGCCCAAGAACGGGCGGAAACTGAAGTAATGCCAAGCGCAACAGAGAGACAGGGGAGAAATGTAAACAAAAGCTCACCAGAGAAGCTAAGGGGATGACTTGTATAAGTTTTAGGGTGTTATCCTGTAAGTGAGGTTGAATGCTGGTCAGTGAGCTCATGGTAAAGCCAGGTGGATTATGGGAGTTAGACTCAGGTCTGATAGTGAGTGCAGATGGATTGGACATTGCATTTTTTAAGTGTTTAAGTGTGGGCATTTAATATTTCTCAACCAATCAGAAGCAAAGGAATGGTTCACTGACCTGTGGGATATGCGTATGGGGTCTTCTGCATTGAATATGTATTTGATTTCTGCCCACACGGACAAATCTAGCCAGATGCCATGGGTCACCATCATTACCCCTACTGTGCTGCACTGTCCACTGTGGGTGATAATATTAGCCCTCTATAATAATACATCTGTGACAAAGTGGATCAAGGAACCTCACTTTAACTCCCATAATGCACCTGATAGCAAGATAACACCTCACAACCTACACAGGTTTGCATGTTTCCATGCAAGCTGCCCCCTGAGGTTGAATTGATCACTTCCTGATCAATTTACATACTGCTGTCAGATGACTTCTGGCATGTCGGTGTCTTTACAGTACACACAGAAAATGCAGACAATCTACCCAACAAAAAAAAAAACCACCACACATAAATAACAACAAACACAGCCATAAATATGGCTAAATAAGCGTATAAATAAACACAAACACGTGCATTAAAAAGCAGAATAATGCTGGTTGCACTCAGTCATTGATTGGAGCGGCCGTGGTCATTAATGTCCAGACTTTAATAGTGCTGCCTTACAAAGACAAACCGCCACACGGACAGTGGGGATAATTTACACACCACTTACAGCTGCGGGATACGCTCCGGATACGGATAAATCTGAACAAATTCCTGCAGGCTGGCTTCTGCAAAGATGACAAACACAAACGCAAATGCCATTATCATCGATCCACAGCTTTTATTACCAACTTCCTGCTGCAAAGCTTTCGGGGTGGAAAGGAATAAATTAACATGTAAATAATAATCATTCAGCTTAATCACACTCACACACACACAAACACACACACACACACAAACACACACACACATACACACACAATCGAAAAATGTTCCAAGTCTCTTGAAAAATACAGTTAACACACACACACACACACACACAATCGTAAATAAGAACAATTCTACTAGATTTGGGAGAACAAATCTGATTCAGCAATAGGTGTAACATAATGTAGCTGAATGCATTAAAAGGGGTGACCGAAAGTATCAGAGTGAGAGGTTTGGTATTCTGGAATTTGAATGTGTGGGGCTTGATATTCCTAAATAAAAGAGTGTGAGGTTTGGAATTCTTAAATAATGCAGTGTAGGGTTTCTTATTCCTGAATAAAAAGGTTTGGGATTTAATATCTTAGAATTACAAAGTGTGGGGTTTCTTATCCTTGAATATTGGAGTGTGAGGTTTGGTATTCCTAAAAAACAGAGTGTGAAATTAAGTATTATTAAATTAATTAATTAATGTATGAAAGTTGGTTTTGCTGAATTAGAAAGTGTGGGGTTTGGTATTCCTGATAATTGGAGTGTGAGGTTTTTAAACTCCTGAATAACAGTGTGGGGTTTGTTATTCCTGAAAAACAGAGGGCAAAATTAAATATTCTTGAATTACAAAGTGTAGGGTTTCTTATACCTAAATTATGAAGTGTGGGGCTTTGTATCACTGAATATTGAAGTGTAGGGTTTGGTATCACTAAAAAACAGTGTGTGGAATTAAGCATTCTTTAATTACAAAGTGTGGGGTTTGGTATTCCAAAATAACAGACAGTGGAGTTTAGGTTTTCCTGAATATTGGAGTGTGAGGTATGGGAATTTTGAATATTGCAGTGTGGGGTTTAGTATTCCTGAATCCGGAATTGTTTGGTATTTTTTAATATTGGAGTGAGATGTTTGGTATCTCAGAATACTAATGTATGATATTTTGTATTTCTTAATAATAAGGTATGATGTTTGGTATTTCTGAATTCTGGAGTTTAATGTTTGGTATTTACGAAAGATTAATTGAGAAATTAAGTAATGTGGAATAATTAATAATAAGATTGGCATTTTTGAATGATGGATTGTGGAATTTAGTATTGTGGAATAATTGATAATGGTATGAATGTAGGGTTTGGTATTTCTAAATTGCAGTGAGTGTAGGTAAGTGTGGTGTTTGGTATGAACAGTTCTTGGTGTTTGGTTATTGGACAGCGGTGTTGTTGCTGATGCTCTCAGTGGTTTGTCCTTTATTCCTGACGGTCGGCTGATGTGTGCGGACCTGTCGGCTGGACTCAGACTTTAAGCCCATTACTGGTCCATTATGAGGCTCAGAGCCCGGCTCCTCCTCTAAACTCCGCCCGGCTCGGCCCGGCCCGGCCCGCTCAGCGCTTTTTCTTTAACGCTTCTGTTTTTACAAGACTCCTGTCCTCTCGCTTCCCTAACACCATTAGTGCCAGATGGCAGAGTTTGTTATGCTCTCTCTCTCTCTCTCTCCCCCTCCCCCACACTGTTCAGGATAAAAGCGATGGCGTGTCATTGTACCGGCCCTCCTTTAATGCAGTACTTTAGTCCAACCTTAACATTCGCCAGGAAGCTGGAAACACACGGCCGGGATATTCATCTTGGGAATAGCTTGGCAAAAAAGTGTAAGTTAAGCAAAAAGAACTCCAAACAGCTTCTTTTTTTAGCTGGTAGTGTAACACACCGGTAGGCATGATGCTAACGACAAACCCAAACCATCCCACACACTCTCTGCAAAATGTGTGGAGGTGTTCAGTAATATGTAATACACTGGATCTAATCAGAACATGGATGGTAAATTGTTTTGTTTTGTCATCACTGAGTTTTCACAATCAACACATAGAAAGAGCTGCGAGAACTTTGTGAAAAACAGGCCAACTTAAACTGCATTACCAACCAGGAGGGAGATCTTCACACTGCAGACTGTAGAATGAGTTACACACAATGTTAAGAGTGATAAATCAATAAATTAATATTTAATATTAGTTTAAAGCTTTGGGAAGGTTTTTTTTCCCAAAGGATAAGAAGTTTGGTGCGAGCGTTCACTGGGGACTCTGCCTCATTCTACCTTGCTCTGTCTTCCTCAACCTCGCGCCACCTCACTCTGCCTTCCTCTACCTCACACAACCTCCTCCACAACACTTAACTTCCTCTACCTTTCTCAACCTCACTGTACATCACTCAACCTCATTCTGCATTCCTCTACCTCACTCAACTTTACTCAGCCTCTCCCCAACACTGCCTTCCTCTACCTCACTGTACTTCACACATCCTCACTCTGCCTTCCTCTACCTCTCACAGCCTCCTCCACAACACTTAACTTCCTCTACCTCATTCTGCCTTCCTCTACCTCACTCAACTTTACACTTCCTCTACCTTACTCGACCTCACTGTACTTCACTCAACCTCACTCTGCCTTCCTCCACCTCACACAGCCTCCTCAACAACACTTACCTTCCTCAACCTCACTGTACATCACTCAACTTCATTCTGCATTCCTCTACCTCACTCAACTTTACTCTGCCTCTCCCCAACATTGCCTTCCTCTACCTTACTCAACCTCATTCTGCATTTCTTTACCTCACTCAACTTCAATCTGCCTTCCTCTACCTCTGCCTCCCTCACAACACTGCCTTCCTCTAACTTACTGTACCTCACTCAACCTCATTATGCCTTCCTCTACCTTGCTCTGCCTCCCCACAACCATGCCTTCCTCTAGCTCCCTCTACCTCACTGTAATTCACTCAATCTCACTCTGACTCCCCACAACTCTGCCTTCTTTTACCTCACTGTACTTCAATCAACCTCACTGCCTTCTTTTACCTCACTGTACTTCACTCAACCTCATTCTGCATTCCATTACCTTGTTCTGTCTCCCCCACAACACTGCCTTCTTTTACCTCACTGTATTTCAATCAACCTCATTTCCTTCTTTTACCTCACTCAGCCTTTCTCTATCGCGCTCTGCCTCCCCACAACACTGCCTTTCTCTACCTCAGTCTTCTTCTACCTCACTGTCGTTCACTCAACCTCACTCTGCCTTCCTCTACCGCGCTCTGCCTTCTTCTACCTCATTGTACTTAATTCTGCACTCCCTTACTTTGTTGTCTCCCCCACAGCACTGCCTTCCTCTACCTCACTGTACTTCACTTAACTTCATTCTACCTCACTGTACTTTACTCAACCTCACTCTGCCTTCCTCTACCTTGCTCTGACTTTTCCTACCTCACTGTACTTTCACTCAACTTCATTCTTCATTCCTTTACTTTGCTCTACCTCCCACACAACACTGCCTTCCTCTACCTCACTCTGCCTCCCCCAGCCTGCATTAACTTGCCCTACTTGACTCTAACTCTGTCTAACTTATAAAACCTATTGCAGTAACAATATACATTGATTTATTGCACTGCCCTTTTCAGGGATCACTCAAAATAATGCTGGAATACTTAATCCCACCCTACAGAGTATTTATTTTTTAAGAATGCCAGACCCCACACTCCAGCCTTTACAAATATTTGACAAATCTTTTATACTGGAATACAAATTCCCACACATCATTACTCTCAAACCCCAAACCCCGCTGGACTGTAACTCAGTGAGTGACGCTGTGGCAGAATTGTTAAGAGAGAGAGAGATTAGCGAGCGTTCCCTTTGTTTTGGAATAAAGGGCATTAGCTTCCTTACTGAACTGTAGTTAAGAGCTTCATCTGCTCAGAGAGAGAGAGAGAGAGAGAGACAGACAGAGAGAGAGAGAGAGAGAGAGAGAGTGAGAGAGAGAGAGATACACTCAGTCACAAAACCCCAGAAGCAAACAGATGTAAGATGCCAAGATTTTAATAATAATAACAATTTCACATTCTTCCGGATAATCCGGACTGAAGTCGGAAGTGTTTTATATTTGACTGAAAGATCCACAGCCAGACAGAGCGAGTGATGACAGAATGTCAACCGAACCTTAGGGAAATATTTAACAGAACAGAATTTCAATTAAAGATCGAAAATAAAGAATAAATAAAAAAAAAAAAAAAAAAAAAAAAGAAATAAAGAACTGATATACACTCTACACAGGGCCATCGCCGGTCCAAATGATGCCATATACAAAAAAACATTTCTGATTGTAAAAGAGTGTGTGGGTGTGAAGAACCTTTAAAGGGTTCTTTAAACATTTTAAAGATTCTTTACATCCAAAAAAAAAAAAAATCAATTTCTAAGAAAAAAAAAATTATATCTCAGTACTTTTATGTAGAGAAACTTCAGATAATGTCCCTGTTTACAGAAATGATGCTTAAAACAAGCAGAATGATCAGAATAACCCGAGAGAACAGCAGAAAGCTTACAGATGTTCTGATTGGATAATCTCAAGTTTAAGTTTAAGGTATCCAGCTTAACTCTGTAATTCTGATTCTGGGAATATAACCATTTACTAAAAAAAAAAAAAGGAATGTCAGCAAATATTAATTAAACCGTTTTCATTGTCCATACATGTCCCGTTACTTACAGTACTTCAGAATCTACACAATACACGTTTTAAAATTGTAGGTTCTACAAAGGGTTCTTTGAGTGATGCCACAGAACCCAGATTATAAAATCTGGATCTTCAATTGATTTTCCTGGATTGTGTTTTACTGGAAATTATTGGAACAGCTAAATGGCCACATAGTGTCACACCAACCTAGCAACAAAGTACAGGAATGGATTCTCGATTTAGGGTCTAGATTTAAGGAACTCTACCATAGTAGAACCAGATTTGGTTCCAGAAGAACCATTTTTGTAGATTTACCATATTTTTTGCACTATAACACTCAACGTGTTAAAACCAGCTACATGGGACGAACCGCTAGCTAATATCACCCTGGCTCACCAGAATATCAGAATCAGGGTTCCTCAGTGTAGCGTTGTTGGGTGCCATTAGCTGGTAACCGTGGCTAGCGCTAGTGGTTAGCTGCTAATAATAATATGGCTGCACCCAGCTTACATGGAAACCTGGAAAATCTAAGCCTACTGTAAATAAACAGAGGCTATGAATTACAGTTTTGTTTACTTAGCTTAGCTTCACAGGTCTGGCCATCCAGCAGCGAGACTTGCTGAATTAGAATGAAAACATGGCGACACCCCTGTTCCTTACTAGTGTCGCATATAATGCGGCTTAAAATCCAGTGTGCCTTATAGTGCAAAAAATATGGTAAGTAAAAGTGAAGAACCTTTTGAAGGTTTTAAGAACTATTACTATTATTAACGATTTTTGGTCAATGTAATCTTACCACACATCTGTATTAAAAATACTTCTTCATGGAACCAAATGTGGTTCTTCTATGGTAGAGTTGTTCCAATTCAGACCTTCAAATCCATAGTCCTGCCCAGGAAAGGAGTGCATGTAAAAGTGAAATATGTTTACACTACGATTCTGGATCGTGTTCTCATTAGAAGTTGCTGGATTAGCTGATTTAATTGCTACTGGAATCCAACTGGAAACTGGATTCAAGGACCTCTACCATAGAAGAATCACATTTGATTCCATTAAGATCAATTTTTGTAACAGAAATGTGTGAAAGTGAAGAATATCTTTAAAAAATTAAAGAACCTTCACTTAAAACAATTATTCTTTTAAATAAATACACGTTCTTACAACACATCTCAATTAAAAACGGTTCTGTGCAAAACCAAATATGGTTCTCCTATGTGGTTCTCCTCTCCTAAGCCCAGGACCGTGTGTGAAAGTGAAATATGTTCGATTCTGGATTGTGTTCCCTCTACCATAGAAAATTCCCATTTGGTTCCATGAAGATCCATTTTTGTAACAGAACCTTTTGTTAAAGAACCTTCACTTAAACTAATTATTCCTTTAAATAAATAAATGTTCTTACCACACATCTCTATTAAATGGTTCTTCGAGAAACCAAATGTGGTTCTTCTATGGTACAAGTATTCTAATCTGGACCTTGAACTTGGACTGTGTGTAAAAGTGAAGAACCTATAGATTGGTAAAAAATATTAATTAAATATGAATGTTCTTTAAGTTAATAAAATCTTTAGCTGATGTGTTAATATGATAGCTTTCAAGGACTGCAAAGTTCTACCATAATTCTCTAAAGAAACATTTTAAGTAAGAAGTAAAAAAATAACCATTCAAAGGATTAAAGATTGTTCACTCACTATTGAAGGTGTGGTTATCTCCAATCACACCCTGAGATAACCACACCTTCACTATAACCAACCGTTCTTTGAAATGAGAGGTCCTTTTCACTTTAAGATTTATTTTAGAAAAATGGTTCTTTAAGGAATTAAACATGGTTCTTCTATGACAGATCTTGAATCCAGTTTTCGATCCTGGACTAACTTCCAGTGAGAACAAAATCCAGGACTGGAAACTTTATTTGATTAATTTAAAGAACCTTCATGTATAATGAATAATGATTCTTTACCAATCTATAGGTTCTTTAATTTCGCGCACAGGTAAAAACACTCAAGGTCCAGATTTGAAAATCTTATCTTATCTTATCTATTAAAATCGCATCTGTTCACTATGTAGTGCACTACTTAGGGCTTTCACTTTTAAAGTAGTGGTGTTCTAAAACGTGATACCAAATATTCAGTGCACTTTAACAAACCGCAATGTTCCCTAATGTAAAGTGTACAAACAATGCAGTCTATAAGACTTGGAATACCCATAATCCCTTGCATTGTTTGTTTGGTTTGAAGATTCATGCACAGCTTCTCTGAAAATATTCGACACTCAGATTGTTAATGACACAAATTGTGGTGTTCAAAATCGGCCCCTTTAATTGTGCTCTAAACTATGTTCTGGATTTCACATGTACTGTAGGGTATAGTGAAGAGAGCACAGATTGGAACACAGCCCTGTGGTCTACGGCGTTACTTAAACCCTTTGAAGCCCCTTTATTTTTAAATAATTTGCTAACCCTTAAGCCAAAACCTGGACATAATTGTAATTTTTTAACCCTAAACCCATGTGTGTATGTCAATCGAAGTTTCCTCCATCAAGAACAAGAAAGAGAAGAACAGTCTCTACAGCATTTCATTATCTAGAACATGACGATCAAGTGATTTTCTTCAACTCTGGCCGGTTCCTCTCTGAAGGTCAGTCAGAATGGGTCACTCGTTCCGCTGTGGATCTGCCGATGGAAGCGGTTCTGGACTCTGGTGGAGACTCCAGGAGGTGTGGAAAGTGATTTGGCTGGGTCCAGGGGTTCAGAGTTTAGGGGGCGGGGTTTAGGGGTATAAGGGCGGGGTGTATGTTGCGTTTTATCCTTTGGGGGCCGTGTACTGCCGCAGGAGGGACGAGATGGAGCTGGACTCGGTCACTTCCTCCGGCAGAGAACCTTCACTGTCTTTTATGGATGGGTCAGCCCCGGCCTCCAGCAGCAGCTCCACTATCTCAGCAAACTCACAGGCTGATGCTGAGAGAGAGAGAGAGAGAGAGAGAGAAAGAGAGAGAGAGAGAGAGAGACAGTTCAAGATCAGATTTAGTGTTAGTGAGACCAAAATCAAAGGATTTTGGACCAGAGACTGTAAAAAAAAGATGGACGTTGTGTCGCCGTTCCCATCCATTCAATGAAAATGAAGCCAAAATCTTCCGGCATGTTGGCGATCCTGATACCCGAGTCTGCGCAGTAGAGACCAGGAGGGAGAAAGACTGTGGAGAGACAGCTTACTCATTTAAATAACCCCGCCCCTGAGGGCTGCCTCGAGGTCACAGGCTGCAGAGCGGGGCGGAGAGGAGCTGACGGTCTTTTATTGGTCCCGCCCATAACCAGCCCTTTTACAAAAACCACACCTTTTCGAATAGAACTGAACAATGTTTTAAAAAATGAATTATGAGGGGATATAAAATTTGACAATATAAGCAGAGGTTACACTAGCTGTTACATTTAAATAATGGAGGTAGAATGACAGTATATTGGAAAACAACGTGATTAAAAGTTGTCTGTTTTGCCATTGAAACCTATGGGGATGGGTAGGGTTACACAGCTTTCTGCAACCGAACAGCAGGGGGCGCCCGACCTGTGGTGGCTTCACTTTTGAAAGACAATGCTCTGTCCAGCTATACACAGTCTATGTTTTGGACGATCACCACCAAACCTCATCCCCAACTCCTCAACTCATCTCATCCAAAAGTACTGGATGGAGCTCCATCACTCCAGAGTGGAACACAGATCCGCTGCTCCACAGACCAATACTGGGGGCTTTAAACTAAAAGTTTCAATAAAAACAAAACCTGTACTTGTAGCTAAAACATCCACAAATAAATCAAAATCAATTGATTAAGGAAATCAAAGGTGATACCCAGTCCTAATAAACCATTACGCTAATTCTATTCTGTTAGTTAAAATCAGTCGACTGTATGCAGACGGTAAAACACCTCATAGATAAGTAGTGTCCATTTCAGCACCGTGGACAGCACCTATATAAAACTGACTATTGAGTCCACCCTCAACAAAACTCACAACATTTCAAAAACACAAAAAAGGGGGGAAAAAACTCTGGAATATAATAAAGAAGAAGATGGATGATCACAAGCCATCAAACCAAGCTGAATTGCTTGAATTTTTGAACCAGGAGTAAAGGCATAAAGTTATCCAAAAGCAGTGTGTAAGACTGGTGGAGGAGAACATGCCAAAATGCAATGAAAACTGTGATTAAAAACCAGGATTATTTAATCAAATACTGATTTCTAAACTCAAACTCTAAAACTTTATGAATTTGAACTTGTTTTCTTTGCATTATTTGAGGTCTGAAAGCTCTGTATCTTTTTAGTTTTTTCATTTTTCATTTTCTGCACATAAATGCTCTAAATGACAATATTTTTATTTGGAATTTGGAAGAAATGTTGTCCGTAGTATATTTTTTATGGACAATCTGCAGAACAGCTTTAGTAAATCAGCATCGTCTGCTGTTTGTGGGCAGGTTTTGGGGGCGGGGTGTTTGGGGGCGGAGTGTAGGGGGTTCCTTTAACCCAGTTAGCACTGAGCCTTTTGAGCTAATGCTGAAGAATCCTGAGAGCTTTTTCACGCCAGTGTCAATCAAACGCTGCCCTTTCACTCACACTGAAAACGCTGACTGACATATACAGCTTTTAACCTCGGACCCGAGAGGGAGAGAGAGAGAGAGAGAGAGAGAGAGAGAGAGAGAGAGAGAGAGAGAGAGAGAAAGAGAGAGCCAAAGAGTGCGAAAAGATAAAAAAAGAAAAAGAAAGAAAGAAAGAAGGAGAAAGAAAGAGAGAAAGAGAGAGTTGTAAGTGGTATTAGTGAATATAGTAACTCTGTACTGTAGTAGAGAAGTGGGCGGAGCTTCTGGACATGGTGAACATAAGGCTTGTGTTGTGTACAGTAGTAAAGTTGTAAGTGGTATTAGTGAATATAGTAACTCTGTATAGTAGAGAAGTGGGCGGGGCTTCGGGAGTTGTTGGTGATAAATTGGTGGTTTTTGAGGTATTGGAGATAATGGATGCTCGGCTTCGGCTTGTGCCCTTGTGTGTGTGTGTGTGTGTGTGTGTGTGTGTGTGTGTTCATTAATTTCACACCTGCAGATCAGAGGGGAGAGTTTTGTAATTTTTCCTAACTCCACCCACCATTATCATCATTGCCCCACCCCCCCCAGGTGACCACTCAACCTCACCTCCCCAAGGGGGCTGTGGTGATCAACCCGCCACGCGTCCAGCCAGAGGACAGATGGCGCACACACACACACACACACACACACACACACACGCAGACACTCAGACGCACTCGGAGGACGCGGGGCCACCCATGTGTTAGATCATGTGACCTGAGAACCGAGTTGATTTCCTCTGGGAAAACCAGTGATTATTACAGAGTCTATTCACCTCACCACACACACACACACACACACACACACACACACACACACACACGTTCTCTTACACACACACACACAGAGCAAGAAAAAAGATGGATGGAATGAAAGAGGAATAAAAAGGACAATGATGGATGAACTCCCTTGATAAAACGGGTGAGCGAGTGAAGGAGAGAAAGAGAGTGAGAGTGAGAGAGAGAGAGAGAGAGAGAGAATCAGAGAGTGAGACACTGCTTATCCCAGTTAGTTAATATCTTATAGTTTGGATGTTTGTTAATGTTAATTTAATGAAACTATTTAATTAATAAATCTATGTTTAAATTTCACCTATTATTTAGTCATTTGTTACATTCATATTTTATGTTTCATTTTGTATTGTTGGATTTTTATTTATATTTTTTCTGAACACAAAGCTAAACTGCAAATAAACTTGATATTTAAGTAAAAATATCTGAGCGATTGATTGAATTAATGATCCAAACCACACTACGGACCAGAAGATGGAGGTCTCGAAACAAGTCCTGACCAGGACTGATGTGTTTGTTACACTGTATACTGCACATTTAGTTTCGGTTTCACACCACAGTTTAATGACTAAACGCACTATTAATTTACGTGGGCGGAGTCTCCCTATACTTCATACTGATTGGTTTGTAGAATGTTGTTAGTTTGGTGAGTCGCGACTCCCCTTGGCATTGATGATTCCTGTATCTACTGTAACTGTAGATTAATCCTTAATTATGAACAGAATTAAAAGCAATGTAATCTGAGGTAATCTGTTACACTCGTTCTGCTACAGGGCGGCAAAATTTGGCACACCTGGTGGGGCAAATCATAAAATTGACCAAACACTGCCATCCAACACACGCACTCCTATAAACCAATCAGTGTGGATTACCAGCACACCCCGTCCACGTAGATGGAGATGACGTAGTATGTAGGATGTAGTGAAGTTCTTTCTTGGTTCAAACTTTGGTCCGGACACCTGTTTTCACACCTGTTTGTTTGTGTATCTGGTCCAAATAACAAATTAGTGAATTAGTGAACCAGATTGTTGACTTAGAGCATTTAAGCATTTATCCTCTTGGTTTGATTTCACACAAAGAAAATTAAAAGTGCAACAAGACGTGTCACAACAGACTGTCAAAGCACATTCTCTCCTCTTATTGGCCAGAGCTGTCTAAGGCGGGGTTAATAAAGTAAATACAGGAAGAAGTTTCTGTGTTCTGGATTATAGTGTGTTTTAGTGTAGTCTACCATAAGGCAACAGTAGAGATGGCATTAGGTAACACCTGTACTAATTATCTGTGTAATAATTAAGTGTTAATTTTAACAGGTGATATTGATTTAGTTTAGTTTAGTCAGTGTTTTGAACAAAATGTTAAATAATTTTAGTCCCTTTTTATTCACTTGGTTATTATTAATTTTAGTCTAGTTTTAGTCGACGAAAACAAACAACATTTTAGTCTAGTAAATATTAGTTTAAAAGTATGTATTACATATATTTATGGCTTTACTATTTTATATTTCTGTTAAAATATAGAGATTATTCATTGCTAATGCTTATTAAAAGCCTATTTTTATCTGTACTATAATCACACTCTGTACAAAATGTACATCTACACCCTGGGACTCTACTGACATTTTACTGTACATCCTGTTCATTTGCACTGAAGGACACTTGTCACTTTATGGTATGTCCTGAATATTCACACTTCTGGATACTACACTACTCACTTATCTTAAATATAATACTTGCACAGGTTTATGTTTAGTATTTATTGTATTTGCTGATACCTGCTGTCCCGTATACTTAATTTATTCTGTATTACTGCACTACCTCATATCTACTACTGATTACTTTCACATTTTGTATAGTTTTTTATTTATATATTCATGTAAATATTCTTCTTATATGCATTTTTTTTTATTTTCGAAGGTATAGTTAATATTTAAAATCTCAGTTTACAATCTTCTATAGTCTTATATTTCTTACTGTGCTCTCTTACTGTATTGTTGCTTGTTTCCACTGTATTGTGTAACTTTTAATGTCAATCAATCCATCCATCCATCCATCCATCCATCCATCCATCCATCCATCAATCAATCCATCAATCCATCCATCAATCCATCCATCCATCCATCCATCCATCAATCCATCAATTCATCCATCCATCAATCCATCAATTCATCCATCCATCAATCCATCCATCCATCCATCCATCCATCCATCCATCCATCAATCAATCAATCCATCAATCCATCCATCAATCCATCCATCCATCCATCCATCCATCCATCCATCAATTCATCCATCCATCAATCCATCCATCAATCCATCCATCCATCCATCAATTCATCCATCAATCCATCCATCCATCCATCAATCCATCCATCAATCCATCCATCAATCCATCCATCAATCCATCAATTCATCCATCAATTCATCCATCCAATAACAGCATTTAGGTTTTATTGCATTTAAATTATGCTAACATTAAAACACAACTGCCCTATAAAAATTAGACTAAAAAAGCCAAGTTTCTGAAACTGGCTTTCACTCTTGTGTGAAAGTTTGGAACAAACCGGGAAGGTGTTCTGTACTGATTCATCTCAGTGAGGGTATTATAGAGGTACTTACCGTAGTGCAGCGGTGTCTGCCCCTCATCATCCTGAAAAACAAAAAGAGAGAGAAAATCGATTACTGATTGATCGCTGAATAAACAGATCAGGCTCTTATTGACAGTGGAGTTTTTCACCTTTCTCCATAAGGTGAATGTGGAATTTGTTGTTTATGTTGTGTCAGATTTTGGTGATTTATGGTCCAAAAAAAAAAAAAGATCAAATTTAAGAAGAGCAAGATAATACAACAAAATAGAACACCATGTCAACCCTCTGATCTTTCAGGATGCTTGTTTTACTTCGTCTTTTCCTTCAGTCTACATGAGCATATCTGTTAATAACTTTTCAACTGTTCATTTAACTACCCAAAGTAATTATTTATCCAGTAATCATAATGAGGTGTATGCTAACGTATCAAACGACTAAACTGACTTTCTATTTCTATTTATTTTATTTCATTTTATTAGATACAGGGTTTGGACAATGAAACTAAAACACCTGGTTTTAGACCACAATAATTGATTGTGGTGACGGACATTTCTTGTGGAAACAGGAGAGTTGAGGTGCACATTGAATTCTGCCGTGATTTAATCAGCCGTGGTTTTATGTTTTTTTGGTTACAATCCGGGTTAGCACCCGAACATCCCTTTCAGACAGCTTCCTCTTACAGCGTCCACAGTTAATCCTGTTGGAGGTGGTTGGTTCTTCTTGGTGGTAAGCTGACATTACCCTGGATACCGTGATTTTTGATACATCACAAAGACTTGCTGTCTTGGTCACAGATGCACCAGCAAGACGGGCACCAACAATTTGTCCTCTTTTAAACTCTGGTATGTCACCCATAATGTTGTGTGCATTGCAATATTTTAAGCAAAACTGTGCTCTTGCCCTGCTAATTGAACCTTCACACTCTGCTCTTACTGGTGCAATAATGTGCAATTAATGAAGATTGGCCACCAGGCTGCTCCAATTTAGCCATGAAAACTCCCACACTAAAATGACAGGTGTTTCAGTTTCATTGTCCAACCCCTGTATGTTCATGCTGACTGATGGAAAAGATAAAGTAAGATACACATTCAAAAAGATCTGAGATTTAACAGTATACAGGTGTATCTAAAAAATTAGAATAGCATAGAAACATTACTTTATTTCAGTAATTCTAATATATTATATATATATTTTTATCCTTTTATTTCAGAATTTTCCCATTTTCTCCCCAATTTACACGGCCAATTACCCAACCCACTCATTAGGACTCCCCCTATCACTAGTAATGCCCCAACACAGCAGGAGGGTGAAGACTAACACATGCTTCCTCCGATACATGTGAAGTCAGCCACCACTTCTTTTCAAGCTGCTGCTGATGCAGCATTGCCGAGCAGCATCACAGCACACTCGGAGGAAAGCGCAGCGGCTCGGCTCTGGTACATCAGCTCACAGACGCCCTGTGCTGCGGACATCACCCTAGGAGTGATGTGGGGAGAGAGCGCCATCTATCCACCCGGAGGGAACAGGGCCAATTTTTGCTTCCTCCGAGCGCCGGCAGCTTGATGGCAAAGCTGCATGAGCTGGGATCGAACCTGTGACCTCCCGCTCATAGTGGCAGCGCTTTAGACATCTGGACCACTCGGCGCCCCCTATATTATATTTTTTATAGAGATGCGGATTTCATTTTCCGGCAGGACTTGGCACACTGCCACTGTCAAAAGTACCAATTGGTGAGACACTGATTTTGGGTTTTTATTGGCTGTAAGCCATATTTAATCATCAACAATAAAAGAAATAAACGCTTAAATTAGAACACTCTGTGTGTAATACATCTTCATAATAGATAATTTTCACATTTTCATTTGAATTACTGAAATAAAGTAACTTTTCAATTATATTAATTTTTTTTTAGGATGCACTTATACATGAATGTGGAAACACTATTTGGCAAACGACAGATCACTGTTTCCCTTTCTCTTTATATGTTGAAATTGCTTACTAATTGTGCTAAAAGTATTTAAATCATATTTAATAACCATGAATAAACTCCTTTATAAAGAGTATACTTATTTTAAGTAGTACCTTGACTGAATTTATGAACTTTTTTTTTGTATTTAATGAACTATAATTTAGCCACATCTGAAACATCACAGGCTAAAGGAACAGTAGAAGTTGTAGTCGGGGTGAACAGACTGAAGGCAGTGGTGCTTTATCATTAACACTCAGACTCAGATTGGATTCAGATTAAAGTGATGCAGTAATCCACCGTTAACCGCTCTCAGCTGCGTCTGTGGACGGTGAGGTGGACGGTGGACATGGTTAAGTGGACGTTGAGGTCAGAACGCTGCAGAACAATAACCGCTCCTAAACACCTGAACTAAAGCGCTGATCTGATCCTCTGTTAATGGGGATAAAGAGGGAAGATTAAATATTGATTTGGAGATTAAACAGGTGGGGGTGATCAGTTCAGAGTCGGGCTGAACTTTAGAGTGAACAAATCTATAGGTTTATTTAGGTTTTACCAGACCATCACTGTCCAGACAGAAGCTTGTATCTCCAAAACAGTGACAGGAAAAGGTCAAATCCTTCTTATATTTAAATGGACGTAAACATAACAATTAGAGCTCACGATTAATTTGGAATCAGTAACGTGTTATTATTTTTTTAACCCAATTAATTACACCACCAAGGTTGACCTCGACTTCTGCCGTAATCTGTAATGATTTTTTTTTTCCTGAAACGATTTGCTTGTGGTGAGAACGTGATCTGGCCTTGATCTGACTCAGCTATTAAATATATTTATTTTTATTTGAAATAAACTGCTGATAGGGTGCAGTTTAATCTGAAATATCAGCCAGATAATATACTGCTATGAACAAATGCTCTCTCTGCTGCTCCATGCTGTTTACACTCTAAGAGCACAGTGTGTGCAGCATTCACTGTTTGCATGCCATGACACTCCGTTATTACATCTGGAACACAGAATCTTCTCACTATATTTACTTTCTTGCTACCACACCAGACAGCTCCGACCAATCAGAGGAGACAAAGTGCTCACATGGTTTATTGGTGCGCTTTTTTTGGTGCGTTTAGGTTTATGTCTGTGTGAAACCAAACCAAACAGAGGGAGAAACGCTACACAAACAAACTCATCAACTGATCCGGACCATAGAAACCAACTACAGGTATAAAAACACTCTTTTATGCTCAGCAAATTAAGCTCTAATTAAAAAAAATCCTTACAACCAAGCTAAGGTGTTTATAATAAAGTAATAAAACAGAAAAAACTTTCCTCTATCCAATTTATCATGCATTCTTTATTCCAGCACTACACATTACACGTTATACTCAAGTATATACTAGTATTTTAATTAACACCACTAATATTAATATAATTGCATTTAACATTTCTTACATATATTCTTTTATTTCCATTTAAATATCCACTATAAAAAATTGCGTCCAGCAGGATTTGGCACACTGCCCACACTGCCAAAAGTACCAACTGGTTTTATATAATATTCAATTTTATTGAAACACTGATTTTTTTGGCTTTTAATTGGCTGTAATCCAAAATCATCAACAATAAATGCAATAGAAGGCTTGTTTTGCAGCTGCTCAGTGTTTCTAATTTATTGGCCAAATGCAGCTTCAAATCACCAGCTGCAAACCTGAACTCCTTTATAGCTCTTCATAGAATTACAAAGCACAAACTGTTCAGAGACATGTCAGATATTGGTCACATTTAAAAGATATGTAAACGTGTAAACAGCCAATTGGATTTGGGCTACTTTTACCTGCAGTGTGAACTTAGTCTATGTAATAGGCTTCAATATTCAGGTGATCCATACTGTTCTATTGTTCGTTTTCTATTATAAATCTTAGCGCATTGTGACTATACCGAGGTGATTGCTGCTCAAGGTGATGTTGGTAATCAGAATTAGTCTTATTTGGAAATCAGATCAAATCAGAGTTCCACCATTCTAGAGTTTAAAAAGAGTTCTGTAAAGTGGTTCCAAACTCAACAGCAGCAATTAAAGACTAATATATGTGCTGGGGGGTTTCGGGGTCCTTGAAAGTGAGCTCATCTCCGTTCTGGTAATACCTGGATCTGATGCTGCGACACATCTCAAATAACTCCTGAATCCAATCTTTCATGTAGAAGTGAGCGAGACTGATTATCTGAATGGGCATGAAGACAGACAGCAGTGCAGAAAGGCAATATATAGGACACGGGTTAATATTAGGGCTCGGGTCATGGGCATGCGCGCGTGTGTGTGTGTGTGTGTGTGTGTGTGTGTGTGTGTGAGAGAAAGAGATTGGGGTGTAAATCCTGCAGAATGCGGCCGCGTGTCCGAGAGGGCGATACATTTAGTTGATGTCGCAGCTCATCGGGGTTAGATGATGCTTTAATTGGCTGCCCGGCGTGACTGCAGCTCCACCAACGCTACTAGATACTGCATCATCCTCCAGAGACTGGATCATTAACTCACTCACACACATCCATCATACACACACACACACCGTTATCAAGTGTGTGATCTGAATCTGATGGCTTTTGATGAACGTGAGATCAGAATTACTCAAATTACACTGCACAAAGTCCAATTTCAGCTGTATCTGAATCATTTTATCTTAAAGACTTGAGAAGACGTTGATGGTACACTGAGTGCAATTCAGGCAAGTCATTAATTCCAACACCTGATATTAACATATGCATCCTGAGTGACTAGATCCGGAAAAACGCGCGACAGTAGCAAAGCGCCGCGTGACAGTTGAAAAGCGCCGCGCGACAGTAGCTGAGCGCCGCGCGACAGTAGCTGAGCGCCGCGCGACAGTAGCTGAGCGCCGCGCGACAGTAGCTGAGCGCCGCGCGACACTTGCACCCGCAAAAAAAAATACTTTTTTTGAAAATAAGAATTGATTCTGAATAATTCAATGTTAGAAACGCGATTCGAGTTTGAATCTTTTTTTTCTGCACCCCTTACAACAACATTATGCTACAATGGATGAACAGCATCTATTCATGGCTGAAGCACAAGTGAAACTAGTTGCCTCATCTGGATTTAGACGTCCAAAAAATTCATTTTAAATACAAAATTTTAATTAGATCATTTATTCCAAAAAATTGTGAAAACTGAAATAGGGAATGTGCATAAAGTAAGCTATCCAAATCTGCCAAACGTCTCCAAATTGAAATCAGGACCCGGATGCAGGTGTCCTGAGGTAAACTGATCAAAATCAGACATTTTCCACTGTAAGTCAGGATTCAGATCTCTTCTGTTTCTGCTGTAAATGCATCACAATTGCATGTATTTCAAATGTAACAATCCAAATCAGATTTTGATCACTAAAATCTAGAGATCTAGAATCAGAGTCAATTGTTCCATTTCTGCTGTAAATACATTCCTCTCCAAAAGTATTGCAACAGTGAAGCCAATTGTTTTAAGTCCTTTTTTATAGCATACACAAAGTTTCTTTCATTAACTGCTAGGGTTTTCCTTGTTCTACCTGTTCGAAATCTGTTACCTAGTACACCAGTGACGACCTTCTTCTTCTTCAGTACATTCCAAACTCGTACTTGCTATGGCCAATATTTGAGTAATGGTTCTAACAGGGAAGACCTGGGCAACAAAACACACCTGACAGTCACGTTTCAATACTTTTGCTCAAAAAAGAAAAATGGGTGGGTTGCCATCTTACTGCCATCTGAACTGTGTATCAGGTTGAAAAGCTGAAATGTTGTTTTTTTTGTCTCAAGTTCACCCAAATTTGTTCAATCTACAGCAGAAATAAAAGGATTGAGAACTGAGAAATGTTGGAAAAACATGGAAAAATTGATAAAAATTATAAGAATTAGAGTAAACATGTGATCATGGGTTGGGAACTGTCTGATTCTGATGTTTACCAGAGCACAAAGATATCAGATGTTCATGTAAAAAAACAGTGGTAAAGTCCAGTGGTTTTGGGGACACAAACAAATACAAATACCCGAATAATAATTAAACATTCAGAGCTTTAGCGGCTCTAATCTGCTTTAACTAATCTGGAGCTCCGGCAACGGCTGTGCAAAACTGTGTGTGTGTGTTATTGTGTGTGTGTGTGTGTGTGTGTGTGTGTGTGTGTGTGTGTGTGAGAGTGTGTGTGTGTGTGTATAGCTGGGTCAGGGCCTCCACTACAGGCTAATGAATCAGAACAGTCTGATGGAATCATGGGTAAATTGGATTGTCGCCCATTTGGTTGGTGGGGGTGGGGGGCAGAGGTGTGGGGGGTGGTTTGGGGGGGGTGGATGTAAGAAGCTGAAGCTGCAGCAGCATCCCCCCCCACCAATCCCCCCCCCCCCCCCCACACACACACACTCCATCCCATTAAAGAAAACCAGTTAAAGCACTTTACCTTCACTGCAGGTTTCCCCCAACACTGCACAAAAACACAAACACACAGCCCCGCCCCCTGCAATCTGATAGGCTGGGCTACTTTCTGGCACCTATACAATTTTATATACATGCGCACACACACATACTCGCACACAACTGTACACCTGAGCCACCTGAGGGTTTTATAAATACATGTATTTAATTTAACAAGGTCTGTTGCAATATTTTGGTTGATAAGTTGTGCAAGAAAATTAATGTTGATAATTTAAAAACCCTAAATTGACACTGATATAATGATATACAGCTCTGGAAAAAAATAAGAGACCACTTAAAAATGATGAGTTTCATTTATTTTACCAAACTGAAAACCTTTATAATATAATCAAGAGGAAGATGGATGATCACAAGCCATCAAACCAAACTGAACTGCTTGAATGTTTGCATCAGGAGTAAAGGCATAAAGTTATCCAAAAGCAGTGTGTAAGACTGGTGGAGGAGGACATGATGCCAAGATGCATGAAAACTGTGATTAAAAATCAGGGTTATTCCACCAAATATTGATTTCTGAACTCTTAAAACTTTACGAATATGAACTTGTTTTTCTTTGCGTTATTTGAGGTCTGAAAGCTTGCATCTTTTTAGTTATTTCAGCCATTTCTCATTTTTTGCAAAAAAAAAAAAAAAAAATGCTCTAAATGACAATATTTTTATTTGGTGTTTATGAGAAATGTTGTTTGTAGTTTATAGAATAAAACAACAATGTTAATTTTACTCAAACATATACCTATAAATAGCAAAATCAGAGAAAGTGATTCAGAAACTGAAATGGTCTGTTATTTTTTTCCAGAGCTGTATATTAGAAAGCAGTCTGCAGTGGGGGAAGCAGCTACACACACCCTTAAGGCCACCATATTTAACTAAAAATTACCCAGAATAACTCAAAATATACCCAAAGATTGATCTGACAGAATAGTTAAGGCATCTTAACTATTAATTTCTGAGTTAGCATTTAAGCATGAACTTAAACACTGAATTAATTCAATTAAGTAGGGCTGTTTAATTTTACAGAGATCCAGCTCTCCAAAAACTTAAATTCAATGTCCTTAATTGCACTGATCATGCGGAAGAATCATTTTAAACTGGGCGGGTGTTATGCGGTCTCCTTTCAGAGCGGATCCGACTCCAGGTTATGTTTAGTCAGAGAGAGAGAGCACGTGCTCAGTCAGAAACTTCGGATCATGTGACCTAAGCACATAAAGACGTGTGACTTGGCCAGAAGTACTCCCATGATAAGCGACCTGACACCCCACTTTTTATAATGTGTTAGAATATATTGGGCTTAGCAGAAATGGTCGTTCCAGCACACTGGTACCATTAAACACAATAATTTATCCCTTTTCTACTCAGAAATGCTTCTGCTTTCAGTTTAGAAAAACAATAATATGCTGCCACTTTAAAATATTACATATTTATAAAAAAAATGCAGATTTTAGACATATATTCATAAATGAATATATTTATAAGAGAATGGCAAACCAGAAAACAAACAGAGATTCCGCAAAACAGTCCAACCTCACAGTACTGTGTATGTGTTTGTGTGTGTGTGTGTGTGTACACTAAAGAGTCTATCAATATTCTGCTCCTGCTCTATCGCATTCCATCCCGGCCAAAACCCTGGAGTATTCTCCAATTGGATTAGTGTACACACACAAACACACACACACACACGTTAAAAAAAAAAAAAAAAAAAAAAAGAGAAGGAGATGAGAAAGAAGAAATAAGAAAATAGAGAGAAATAAGAGAGCTGTTCTGTGTTTTAGTGTTTATTCTAGATAATAGTGACACTTTTACAGATTACTGTACTACTCCATACACTCTGAGGAGTGTGGGATGGCTTAGTTAGCAGTTAGCATCATGCTAATTGGTCCAAGTTTCCAGTACTTGTGAGCCACATTAGCCTCTATGGCTTCAGTATAATACTGAGGCAACTAATACAATCATGACAGCCACTGTAGGTTAGTATGTGTGTGTGTGTGTGTGTGTGTGTGTGTGTGTGTGTGTGTGTGTGTGTGTGTGTAGTACCATCTGCAGCAGTGCTGGTGTGTGGGGGGGGGGGATTTGGGGACACTAAAAGCTTCAGTGTTTTCATACCAGCAACACACCACACACATCGCATATGGCACACTCTCTCTCTCTCTCTCTCTCTCTCTCACACACACACACAGACACACACACACACACACATATGGAGAGCCTTCTCTCATACAGTGAATAAATAATTCCAGAATATTTCAATGTTATAATGTAGATTCATAATAGGTCTATGTTGTAAACAAAACATATGATTTTTTTTTTGCACAAAATTAGTCTTACATAACGATATCTCACCATTTAAGGGCTCTATCACTTTAATGCAAATAAGATGGCCAAGTGCCATGTTTACACTGAACGTTTACCACACGTTAGTCTTGTAACTTGTGCTAAATAGCAAAACAAGAACAAGATAGTTCATGCTCAACTGCGATAGAAGCACAAAACTGATGACTTTCCACACACAGTAGGTACAGATCCCTCCCTCAGACAAAGTCTGCTGTCTAATCTGGTTGTGTCTAATGTTGATGATTATGGCTTACAGCTAATGGGGGAAAAAAAAAATCAGTATCTTAGAAAATGTGAATATTAAATAAGAGCAATTGGTACTTTTGGCAGTGTGGACAGGTGCAAAGTCCTGCTGGAAAATGAAATCCGCTAAATCTCCATAAAGCTTGTTAGCAGATGTTTATAATATGTAGGTTTAAAATAGTGACATAATCTCACTTGTCATAATCAATACTGTTTAAATGAAGCCCACATGACCATATGATTAAATATAATAAAAAAACAAAAGTTTTTTTTTTTTTTTATGGAGTGTCCTGATTTTTTTTTTTACAGTTTTTGAACATTAACAAAAGACACATGATTTAAAGCTGAATTAAAGAGCGATAATCAAACCATATTCTGAACTCTTAATCATTAAACTCTTACTATGCTGTATTTAAATCAGAGATGAGCAGAGAGAGACGAGCAGGAAGTGAGGGAACGGGTGAGTTATGATGATTTATGATGATTTATGATGAACGTATGCAGCAGATCAATACGCCTCTATTCTGGTCTTATGCAGATCCACAATGATCAGCGAGTGCCATCTATCAGAGCGCTCACTCACACACACACACACACACACACACACACACACACGCACACGCACACGCACACACACATACAGAAGCTATCCGGTAACACATGCCTCTATAAAAAAAAGCACACACACACAGTATCAGTAATATTAGTAATAAATAGAGAATATCATTAAAATCATCTATACTTATTTAACCCTTGTGTGGTGTTCATATTTTTGTTACTCGTTTACTTTGTTACTTGTATTTAATTCAGCAAAATTAAGCAATTCTACATTAAAATGCTTTACACATGCTTGCTTCACCTAAATTGCGAGCAATATAAACAGCTTACATGGTTAATATTTGCCCTTTACCTTTCTTATGTTACATTTCTTTCAAAAAGTGCTACTCTTTATTTATTAGTTTTTTAATAAAATGTAAAAGAAAATGAATTAAACTCAAGATATGAGTAGAAAATTTGTTTAGTTTCAAATTTACAAATGAAGCAATGTTTTTTAGCCCTTGGCCAAACATACTGTATTTAATATAAATGTGTAGAGTGGGGGGGGTTGGGGGGTGTACAGTGAGTGTTTATCGAAAATGTGTTTTGATATATGTTTTTCACAAAAAATGAGCCAATGCCAATGAGTTTGAGTTAGAAAAAATATTTTTTTAGTATCATTTGATAAAAAATGAAAACGGGTCCCACAGACCCGAACACCACACAAGGGTTAAACTGACCCCAACACAAACCCACACACTTTCCAAATGCCTCTTATATTATATCTATATAGTTACTCCTTTATGGCCCACACATGGCTTCTGGCATGTTGCCAACAGGTTTACATTAGTTTATCTCCTCTAGAGAGTCCTATTCTATTGGCAGAACGTTTCTTCTACAGAGACTAGACAAGCTGTGTGTATGTGCATTTTTGCACATCTGTGTCTTGAGAATGTAAATGCTAGTCTACCTGAGTGTTAGATAGGTGTGTGTGTGTGTGTATTAGTGTGTGTGTGTGATGTGAAGAAGTGTGTTAAAAGGATCACGAGGCATGGTCAGTCCTAATCAAATCTGCTTCACCTTTGTGTGTGCGTGTGTTTTAACCTTGTCAGTCAGTGTGTGTGTGTGTGTGTGTGTGTGTGTGTGTGTGTGTGTGAGGAGTGGCCAGTCTGCACATACTGTAGTCTCATTAGTGTCCTTCAGATAGAACCTTCCAGATCCTTCCGGGTTCTCTTGTACCCATACTGCTACATGACAAGGGGATTCTACAGGGGTTGGACAATGAAACTAAAACACCTGTCATTTTAGTGTGGGAGGTTTCATGGCTAAATTGGAGCAGCCTGGTGGCCAATCTTCATTAATTGCACATTATTGCACCAGTAAGAGCAGAGTGTGAAGGTTCAATTAGCAGGGCAAGAGCACAGTTTTGCTCTAAATATTGAAATGCACACAACATTATGGTTGATATACCAGAGTTCAAAAGAGGACAAATTGTTGGTGCACGTCTTGCTGGTGCATCTGTGACCAAGACAGCAAGTCTTTTTGTAATGTATCAAGAGCCACGGTATCCAGTGTAATGTCAGCATACCACCAAGAAGGACCAACCACATCTAACAGGATTAACTGTGGACGCTGTAAGAGGAAGCTGTCTGAAAGGGATGTTCGGGTGCTAACCCGGATTGTATCCAAAAAACATAAAACCACGGCTGATCAAATCACGCAGGATTCAATGTGCACCTCAACTCTCCTGTTTCCACCAGAACTGTCTGTCAGGACAATAAATTATTGTGGTCTAAGACCAGAGGTTTCAGTTTCATTGTCCAACCTCTGTATTTCTTCTTCTATTGTTTAATATCCTACCTATTAAAAATTTGGACGCACTTTCTTATGTTATGTTTTTATTCATTACATTTTTTTTTCTACATTGTAAATGAATACTGAAGTCATCCAGACTATGAAGGAACACATAAGGAATCTTGTAGTAACTTAAATAAACTGTAAAACAAACCAAAATACTCTGTGAAGAAGAATTTATGTGCTCTTATCTACTGTAGGTTCTGTTAACGTGGGGTTTCTGAGAATGGTAACTCTGATGAACTTATCCTGTGCAATAAAGGAAACTCTTGTTCTTCCTTTCCTTGGGCGGTCCTGATGAGAGCCAGTTCCATCATAACGATTTTGATGGTCTTTGAGACTGCACTTGAGGATACTTTCAAAGTTCTTGCAATGTTTCAGATTGACCATTTCTTAAAGTCATTTTTTTTCTTTACTTAGTTGAGTTCTTCTTGCCATAATATGTAATAGAACATTACCTGTAACTCTACCTCTTTACAACTTTACAACTGATGCTCTCAAACACTAATAATTAACTTTATGATGAGTTCAGCACAGCTGTTAACTGAAGGCCTAAATTCCAGGTGACTCTACCTCATAAAGCTGACTAAGAAAATCCAGCCAAGATCAAGCTAAGCAAAGCTGTCATCTAAGCAAGAGGTGCTGCTTTGAAGATATAAAATATAAAACATATTCTGGTTTGTTTAACACTTTTCTTGATTATGTTTTTCTTTACAGTTTGGGTGACTTGTGGAAAGTGCTGATATTTAGTGAGGAAATGAGTAATCTGTTGCCAAGTTGAGTGTAAACTGTGTGAGTGAACATCTGGAGTCGACATTGTCGATTAATCGACTAATCGTTGCAGCCTACAGTAGAAAAAACACCAAGGAAATGGGGCACTTTTTGGGTCTCTTTTTGGCCACTCTAGACGGCACTTTAGTGATGCTTTTTCAACTATGCGGGCACCAGTGGAGGCAGTTGCCCCCCCTGCATGCCCCTTGAGTCTTCCACTACCAACCATTGACCATAAACGTGGTCAGAACATCTTTAGAACATCAGAAAGGTCTCTTATGGGGTTGTTTCTGGTATGCAGTGGTCAGTGTACCTACCTACCAAAAGATTCCAAGAAAGGACAACCAGTGAACCAGGTAACGTCAGGGTCATGGATGACCCAAGACTCTGGAGGAAGCTCTATTGATTTACCCTAAACCTGGAGACCCTGCTCTTTAGTTTTTGATTTTTTGAGGGCCATCTAAAGCCCTCTGACCTCCAGCAGCTTCCACTTCCACTTCCTGCTCATATCCGCTGATGGGCCGCCATTGATTTGCCGGATCGGTTCTGCTAGTGCGCCGATTCAGCAGTTCGGAGGCGTCCATCTAAACAAAACACACACTAACCATATTCAGTACTTTACCCTCCCCCTGCCTTGCTCTCTCTCTCCCTGGCTCTCTCTCTCTCTTTTTCTATCTCTCCCTCTCTCTCTCGCTTGCTCGCTCGCCCCCAGGGACGCCTCAGGCTCCATTAAGTGATTCCACTTTGGGCCGAGAGTGGCGGAGAATTAACGTGGGCGAGCGCGGGATTATCTGCACACGTTAAAAACAAATACATAAAATAAATAAATGCATAAACCGCACTAATATGAAAATCAATGCAGCTGGAGCGGCGTGTGGGGAAAGACCAATAAACCAGCCGGCGGCTCCAGCCTCTGCTGGGAAACACTCTAATTCACTCTGCCTCTCTCTCTCACTCTCTCGCTCTTTATCTCTCTCTCTTACGCTCCCTCCCTCTCTCTCTCGCTCACTCTCTCGCTCGTGGACAGCTTTAATGTTAGCAGTATTTATGTGGACGGTCTGAGCAGGAATTGAGCTGTTGAATGGCCGTGCCGTGCCGGGCCTGGATAGGGTCAGATGGATGGAGGTGGGCTGGTCATCAGCAGCTCAGCGAATGAATGAAGAGAGAGAGAATTGCCGACACCAGAACTGAGAAAACCTCATAAACGGCCGAGCCCCGCCTCCACGTGGTGCTCAGCGATGCCTCACATCCTTAAACTGTTTTACCTTAAAGAGACACTAAACGCTAAGCTGTATTTTTTCCATTAATAGCTGTAACATGTAACAAACCAGTCCTGCTTAAAATTTTATAAACATTCCCTGGTTCGAATCCTGTTTATGTAGCTTGCCATCATTTACCTGAGCCCTGAGAGAGCACAACTGGCTACTTGATAATGCTGCATCAGCAGAAGCTCGAAAAGAGGCGGTGGCTGACTTCACATGTATCGGAGGAGGCATGTGTTGGTCTTCACCCTTCTTGTGTTGTGGCATTACTAGTGATAGGGGGAGTCCTAATAAGTGGGTTGGGTTGGGTAATTGGCCATGTAAATTGGGTAGAGAATAGGCGTGGATGATGTGTCTGTGTACTTTGGTATGTAGATCAGTCAAACAACCATCTGGGTCTATCCACTATCAGAGGCACACTACTGCTGCTGGAGCTTAGCCAATCAGCTCTCCCTTCTGGCCTGCCTCTAAACCCATACATCATACAAAATCACTCTCACATAAAGATAAAGATCTCACCAGCTCTATTTGTACTCTCAGAATGAGCCTTGCTGGCCAAAATTGATTTTAATTTTTTTTAAGCAATAGTGTACATATTGACATGTTTTTTTTTTTCATTCAGTGTTTTGTCATATCGGCAAACGTATCGTGAAAATTCCATGGTAAATCATGATATTATTTTAGTTTATAGACTACTACACTACATAGAACCATATTATCATTTATAATTGATAGTTTTTAAGTGATTCAATAAACAATTAACAATAAATTATTATAATAGCAAATTTTTTCTTTGTAATTTTTTTTTATTATTATTTTAGTTATGTTTTTTTATTGGTAGTTTCAGGCCCATAACCTAACGTTTTAGTTAACGGCAGTAAGACGTCCCGTGAGTTCTGGCGTGGTGCGGTTCAGGCAGTGATATGACGGATTGGGTGGGGGATTGGTTATGATGCTGAGAGCGGGTCATTTGTTACTGCGGGACAGCCTGGACCCCAACGTGTAAGAGTGTTTACACCACTGAATATCAAACAGCTGCTAGACGTGTGTGTGTGTGTGTGTGTGTGTACTAACATGTGAGTAAAAAGCGGCACCATCAATCATCTGTTAACACACTGCAACCTTTTTTTTCCTCAGTCTGAAACTATTTGGATTGTTTTCTGTGTTTTTAGTCAAACAGCCATTTTAAAACAGCATTATAAAATAAAAATGCTTAAATATAATGTAAAATTGACTAAATATTCACTAAAACTAAATGTATTAATGATCAGGACAAGACATAAAGGTGCAGCCTATTAGAGTATAATATATGTGATTGGGGGAGGAGTTTATGCTGTAGACACACCTGCAGTCAAATCACTGGGCCCTGTTTCTGAAGAGCTTATAAACTGCAGAATTAAAACAGTTTGAAGAAAAAAAACTACAATAAAATGAACACAAATTATAAATAAATAAATAAGATTGTGTATACAGAACAAGTTTGCACACATATCCTCTTATTCATGTGTTTTCTTTCTTTTTAAGACATTATATATATACAGAAACACATTATTACAACTATTTTATAAACAGAACTACTTATACTTTATATTTTAGAATCTTCTAAGCACCACATTCAGCTACAAAAAGCTACAATTATGAATTATGAATAGCACAGATGTAAGATGTAAAAATAAATAAAGATATTCTTTATTCTATTATTCTTTTTTTTTTTACAGAAATGCACCACAGCATCCAAACACAGTTTTACTGTTTTAGAGGTGTACTAAATACTAAATATTTTGTGAAATGATCTAATTTCAAGGCAATAAAACTTATTTTATTCTCTGATAAGAATTTTTGTCTTTTTTTAATGATTTTTTTTTATGATCTTAATCAACCCTACTCATCATTTCTATGGAGGACCAACACTGCCAAAATTAAAAATAAATAAATAAATAAATAAAAATGTATGTAAATCACTCAATAAAAGTAATATGGTGACTAAAACGGTAAAGAATTATTCTAATTATTATATCAAAATAAATACATATACATAAAAATAAACATCATAATAAATTGTTATTTATGGGTTTTTCAATTAATATTTTTCTAAATTTGTTTATTATTTACATAACTATATATTTCTGCATTAATTTGTTCCGTTATTTTATTTTTGTATTTATTTATTTCTCAATGTATTTATTTCTGTATTCATTTATTTCTGTTTTTCCTTGTCCTTATATGATAATGAAGGGGCTGTCCAGCAATGATGTCACGGTGTCTCAGCATTCCTATTGGTTGATCAATGTCAGATACCATATATCGATTGTACATGTTTTGCCCATTTGCCGGTTACTTTGGTAACGTGGGAGATTATATAATAAAGATCATTTAGATCGTAATACAGACTATAATTAATTTCTTTGAGGAGAGCAGCTGCTTCTCTGAGCAGATCCAATACTGAACTTCACCCCGACATTTCAGCTCCTCTCTCACTGGGCTTGATTGCTAAGCCTGTAGGTGAAAAACACGCCCCCTTGATTATCATATAAGGACAAGGAAAAACTGAAATAAATAAATTGGGAAATAAATTAATGCAGAAATAAATAGTTATGTAAATAAATAAAAGTAAATCGAAAAGAAATGTTAATAAAGAAACCCATTAATAACAAATTATTAGGATATTAATTTTTTTGTATATTTATTTTTATATCAATTATATTTATTCTTTAGCATTTTTATCACCATATTACTTTTATTGAGTGATTTACTTATGTTTTTATTTATTTATTTACTTTAATTTTGGCAGTTTTACATCCATACATCACCTTATTTGAAGTAATCTGTACTCAAAATAAGCCCAAAAAACAATCAGATTTTTGTGTCTAAATGTAAGTTAATAAGTTTTACTACACTCATTTTGAGACTTTGCGTATGCTTATTTTAACAAATCTTACTGAGAAAAATTAGCTTCCCCCACTGAAAGATTTTTTTCTTAACCTAAGAATGTGTCTTTTTTTTTTTTTTTTTGTCTCAATTTTTTTTTTCTTTTTTTTTTCAGTTAATTTTTTTGCAGTGTAGCTGGACGTCTTTACCGCTACTGTAAAATGTCAGAAGTGATAAAAATCATACAGGATCAAGGAGGTCCGGTTCTGGCTGTGGCGGTACCTGTAGCTCAGTGAAGTGCTGGTTCTGTATTAGTCTGCTCTGCAGGGTTTATTGATCGCTCTGGTCAGGCCGGGCCGCTGTGTCCTGCCGCTCTGACCTCAATTAGGTTACGGCTCCGAGTCTGACGGAGTGAGACAGTTAGCGTAGCCGCGTGCGGTGGACTGGCTTCGTTAGAGTTTAATTTATTTAATTAATTAATTACAGTACCGCTGGGATTCACCTCTACCTCCACTATTACCTCACTGAGTTACTGTGTGCACCAGAAAACAGACAGAAGGGTCTACTGGTTCTGTGTGGATCAGCCTTCTCACATCCCCAAACCCTACTGTTGTATGGGTTTATAATAAAAACATTATGGATGATATTTCCTGTTTTATCTGATAAAATGACGCAGAAACATGCGCACTCTTTAGGCTCTGGTATCTCTTCCATCAGAGATCCAGTCAATTGTTTTTGGAATTGTTAATACTGAGCAGAAATCAGATTGTGTTTAAGCTTCTGACCACGCCCTCCAGTACTATTTATACACACCGGGTTGCCATGAATGGAACACGATATCAGGTAAATATAGTAAAGAGCTACATGATCAAAGCTGGAGAAAAACGCAAATAAATATTGCCAAAGTATTTGATAGATGAAGACACTTAGATCCCAGAAGGACTACAAGTCACACGCCAAGCTGCTAGTTTTAGCTTTTAGCTATAATTACCTTCTTAGTCTGGCCACAGGCAAGATATTTTCTAAGTCATTAAGTGCCGGGCCACAAGCAGTGGGGCAGGGGGTACCCAATTGCAGGACAGTTGATCTCAAAGCAGGTAAACGCAAGAAGAAAGTAAACACCAAAAAATAAACACACTGCTCCTCACACGGGACTAAACCTGTGTCATCAGGGTCGTGGTCCAATACACTACTGCTGCCCCGGCTAGTGAATTGGGACACGGCCGGGAAAAGCCGCCCTTGTAAAAGAAATAGGGAGCCCGAGAATGAAATGAAAAACAAAAATGTGTGGTAACTAAAGTCACGCCGAGCGCGACAGAGAGACAGAAGAGGTATGTAAACAAAAGCTCCCAAGAGAAGCATTTTATTATTATTTTTTTCATTATCATAAATTATAGTTCGAACAACCTGCATTAGAGTAATTTCAACATAAGAGTCTCACAGAATTTATACTCAGTGGTCCGATGATTGGCTATCAATGCAGAAAGTATTTGAGTAAGGTAAAGTGAGCCAGACTAGTTCTGGCTAATGCAGTCATGCTACAACATGCTGACCTGAGCTGCTGTCAGTCAGACAGCTGTCAGTGGAGGAGCCATTCATAGTGGATATTGAATAACTCAAAGTTGATACTGAATAATTCATAGTAGATATTAAATATAATACTAAATACTTACTACACAGAAGTTATTAAATATTGGATATGACATAATAAGTATAGCCCTTAGGGTAGTGTATCAACTGCTATAAGATATATTATTGTAATTATCACAATAATTAAAGGCAATACTGACTGTATGATGGGTTTATTCTGAACTTCCACGATTCAGAATCATTTTATGGCCCATAATGATCTATAACTTTATATATAAATATATAATATATAAACCCTGAGCCCTTCTGGGACACTGTAAATGATCAATCTCTAGATATATCTGATATTATGGTCTGTAGAGTTAAGAGTTAAGCTAAGGCCATCATTCGTATTTCCTTAAAATCAGAGATTTACAGGTTTTAAGGCACGACAAACACACACAGCCACCATTTAACCCAGTTTAGCCTCAGTGCATCATTGAGCACTGTGTGTGTGTGTGTGTCTGTGTGTGTGTGTATGTGCGCATGTGTGTGTGTGTGTGTGTGAGTAGGCACACTGGCAGGTGGCACATAAGCTAATCTGCGGCGGGGGGGCAGAAGGAAGCTCTACCTATTGTACCCCGCTTCATCCAGGATTACACACACAAAATACTACTTAGGCTCCGCCCCCCCATCAGCTGATTAATTTTAAAACAATATTCATTCACAGCATAATGCCCCACCCCCCCCCCCCCTTCCAATCAACAAATTTAAAAAGTAATCACTCTTATTTAACGATAAGCTAAAATCCGATCAGAGGTAAGACAGATCAGAACCGCAGACCCTGTTTTAGGGAGCATTACTGCTTTGTTTACTTAGATACCTTAGTGACGAGACCTGCTGAATTAGAAGGAAACATGGCAACAAACAAAAATAGACGTTCATTAATAGTGCGATTTATAATCTAAACAAATTAATAGATAAAATAATTTCTAATATGACACAGATTTGGGGTTGTTTGTTTTTTAACAGCCATGTTCATCAAACTTATAAAATAACCCGGTTGACTGATGTTTAAGATCAGTATGACTTTGTTATAAACTGCAGATTATAAGATCTAAGAGTACACTAACTAAAAGTCCACTAAGAAATGATGACTTAATTTGATTTCACCAAACTGAAAACCTCTACAATATATATTAGAGGAAGATGAATGATCACAGCCATCAAACCAAACTGAACTGCTTGAATTTTTGCACCAGGAGTAAAGCAGCATAAAGTTATCCAAAATAGTGTGTAAGACTGGTGGAGGAGAACATTAAAACTTTATGAATATGAACTTGTTTTCATTTCATTTCCCATTTTCTGCAAAATAATGCTCTAAATTACAATATTTTTATTTGGAATTTGTGAGAAATGTTGTCTTTAGTTTATAGAATAAAACATCAACTTTTTTCTCAAACATAACCAATAAATAGCAAAATCCAAGAAACTAATTCAGAAACTGATGGGTTTTTGTATTTTTTTCCAGAGCTGTTTATATATAAGATTTTGTAGATAAAAACCTGTGAAAAACAGACTCTCTTATGAACGACGGAGCTGTAATTTATATCTGTATTCAGTAGGATATGACATAATATTATTGTGTTTCTGTGTATCAGTCTGTGGTGGTGAATCTGCTGAACTGTGAAACAAAGCGGCGCTGATGATTCTGTCTGGGCCGGGCTTTTACCCACGCCCACGCTATAAAAAAAAAAGAAAGAAGTCATTTGCAAATGTTCTGATTATATGGGTTGTATAATGCAAACAATTTGGCTGATTACTTCCAATTGATTTGTCATATTGAGGATCAGGGCGCGTGTGCTGGTTCAGACGGCTTAAAGCAAAGCCCGTTCAGCCTTTAAAACCCGGTCTCTGCGCTTCTGCAGCGCCGCAGCTGCAGCGTACCTGAGGGTGTTTAAGGCTGAGCGGATTTGGGTTTAAAGCGCAGTATCTCTAACTGGGATAAAGTGGGATACAGGCTGCGGTTTCCTGCTGCTGGATAAAATAATAAGACTATTATAAAGAATAATTACGATATGGCCATGAGTGGCAATCTGTGGGCCCAAGCACTCTCTACATGAAGGCCCTGCTGCACCTCTTACTGATCCGTGCCCACCAGTCTCTGATGGCAATTTCATTATCATGCAGTCAAAGCAAAGTCTGTGAAACAAACGCAAAAAAAATATATAATAATAAAAATATTATTATTATTAAATATATTTATTATTTTTTTTTTTTTTAGAAACATGATTTTTAACTATAAGGTTTCTGAACTTCTAAACTATGGCAGGAATTTTTGCTGTTTTATCTCAGTATGTTCTAATCTAAGGTAAGATCTAATTCTGTAAGGTTCAGGATGTAACTGTAAAGCTGGAGACTGGAGCATTGTCCTGATTCCTGATGCTGGATAAAACAATAAGACCATTATAAATAATAATCACTCTATACCCACAAATGGAAATCTGCGGGACCCAAACGCTCTCTTTCCACTTATTGATCAAAGTCCACCAGCCTCTGTCGGCTATTTCAACATCATGCAGAAAGTCTGGCAAAGTCTTCCAAACAAAGGCTATCAGCTGGCTTAGAGCCACATAAAATAAAAAAGGAGAACAGGCATCTGCATCTCATGATAAAAAATGCGGAATCATTTAAAACATGTTTTAAATTGATTTTTTTCATAATAAATCTGTAATATTTAAGTTAAAATGCACATTTTAGTTGTGTCCCTGGGTTTCACTCTGTCCTGTTACCGTAACACATTACCCTGATCATCTGAAACATCTGGAACATTCTACAACAGGAAGTGACATCAGCTGTTTTTTTTCTCAAGACCACGGGAAAACCAAAATTAAGGTCCCTCAGCTGTTTTTCTGAATATTTGATTTCATTGTAACTAAATTGAGACATTGTTTATTTATTTATTTTTTAAATTACTAGACTAGTGCTCAGTGTCCTTATGCTATTACCATAACCGCCAGTTAGGTATTTTTCATGTTTTTAGCAAATTCTATGCTAAAGACTCATTCCTGTTACTTTAATTCCTGTTACTCAAAACATAAAACATAACAGGAATGAGTGCCAGTAACAGTAGTGAGTTTCAGTAACAGGAATGAGTTCCAGTAACAGGAATGATTTTTTTTTTGTCATAAATCTCAATTATTTAATCATGAAGTCAACAACTTCTTTAAAATAAAATAAAACAAATAAATAATTTTGAAGAAAAAGCAAAGATAAAGAAAATCAAGGATTTAGTGGACTTGCTTTTAAACATGCTTTTTAAATGTTAGAGTTAATGTAAGAGTTTTGTAGCCATATTTGGCTTAAAAACGTTGTAAAAAATTAAGTAAAGCTGCCTGAGTTTGACCAGTACATGTTTGGAATAGTTAAATATATGTGTTATTAGATTCAGAGTTAAAAAAAAGATTTAGAAACAGGGGTTTAATTTGGAAGAGTAACAACAATGTCAGCAAATGTCACCCATTTGGTGGAATGGCCTTTATAAATTAGACTACATAAGCATTTTCTGTAGAAACTGTGGCCACAAGAAAAGGTGTCTGAAGATTTTGCAAGATTTAAAGAAAGTATGAATTTTTGGTCATTAGTTTTAACTCATTAAGTTCTGATTCAGAAGGACTGCAGGCTAGAACTGGGATAAAGATGGATACCAGTATTTTGCCGTTTTCTGATGCTGAATAAATAATAATAATAATAATAATAATACAAATAATTACTTAATAATTTATTACAATTACAATTGTGACATAATTTCAAGCACTTTCTGCAAAAAGGCCCAGATGCTCCTGCACAGCTTATTGATTCATATCCACCAGTTTCTGTCAGCTATTTCTACATCATGCAGTTGGCAAGTATATCAGGCTCAGTGTTGAGCATACAAAGCATTCCTCTCTCAGTACTGCTGTGTTAAAAATAGACACAGTAAAAACAGCTTGCTTGTGTAATTTAGAAAGGATACTTAGAGGAGAAAATGTTTAGAATAAAGATTACTCACTTGAGTATGTGTATTTTACTACTAAACGAGAAAGAGATTCAGATTTACTGAAAATAACAGCAGTGTTTAATAAATCAAACACAAATGGAAAGTAGTTTCAGTTTTCCTGAACTACAGGTACGCTCTAAGAAAAGTAAGTACAGATTTGTACTTAAAAGAGTACAAAGCTTGTCTCTGGGGCTGTACCTTATATTGAGGTACAAAAAAGTACCTTTCAGTGAAAGTCCTTTTGTGTACCCATGGCTTTTGTGCCATTAAGGATTATAAAGATTATAAACATTATCATCAACTAAATATGGCTCAAAGACTTGATGATCTGAAAATTGTCTGGCTTTAAAATAAAAAAATGTGCAATTTAAATATATATTGTTTATTAGTACAGTGATACAGAATACTGAATGTACCCTTTGGCTGGTTAAATGGTACAAATATGTACTGATTTCTGTCAGAAATTTCTTTGTACTTCCGAGGGAACAAATCTGACCCTGTAAAGACCAATATTATACCATTGAGGGTACAATTATGAAGAGTGTACCTTTAAGTACAAAAAAGTACTCATATCGTACCTCTGCTTTTTAGAGTGTAGCACCTACCTGACAGCTTTTCGATATTTATATGTGTGTGTGTGTGTGTGTGTGTATACACTGACCTGGCAGTTGATGTCAGCGTTGTTGCTCAGTAAAAGTGATACCAGCTCTTTATGCCCTCTGTCACACGCCCAGTGTAAAAGAGCCCGACCCTGAAACACAGAACACACACACACACACATTTTACTGTGCAGTACATTTACACACACTCACTGTACAGGAACAGCAGTAAAGGCGCCTTATATAAACAATAAGATTTACAAAGACAACAATACCCTACAAAATTATAATAATACAGTATTTTGCTCGATTAAAATACAGGAATTTCTACCAGATTTATTCAGAACTCTATCATGATACCATTTTTCTTGTGAACAATATATAATCCCAGACATTACTGCGATAAATAATATTACTGTCATTTTAAGAAAAAGTAAACGTCACTGCCTTAAGTATTATAGTACAGCTTAACAAAGCAATTATATCCTTTTAAATACAACAAACAATTAAATAATTAGAGTTTGGTTTCAAAATGTACACAAAATGTACAAAAAAACAATCCATGGAAAAAAAGCAAAGATTCAAAGTAGTTTAGATTTTCCTAAATCACTGCACATAGTGTTTCTGAAATTTTAACTGAATTAAATTAACTGAATTTAAAAGCAATGTGATGCATGTTTTTGATATTTAAAATTTCCGCAGTAGATTACTTTGAAATTTACTTTGACTTAAATAAAACGAATGAATTAAATTCATTAAACTCTATAAAAATAAAATAAAGGCCTAAATGCCATTTCAAATTGTGCAGTACAAATTAAGATAGATCTAGTTCAACATCAGACTTTTATATTCAAATTTATGTTAATAAAATGAATGAAAAAAAATTCAGGTTCATAAATCCTATTTATACTACAATCAGTCCATAAAATCAGGAATGTAGAAGCGTGTAAAAAAAAAATTGTGGAATTTAAATTTTTGCCACACTATTTCTTTAACCAGTGGCTAAATTTTGCTTTGGCTCAATGAGGCAGAGTCTGACTGTGGCTCTGATATAGTGTGTGTGTGTGTGTATCAGTGTGTGATCTCTTTACTCTGATGAATGAAGCCCCGCCTCCCTCCTCACCTCCAGCACAGTCATCCATCCCCCGCTGTTACGCAGCGCTCTATAAAAGTTAACTTCACGATAGATTTCTCTCCTCCAGATAAAAAAAATAAAAATAATTTATACACAACAATTTATAACTGGGAGCTCTGGGGCTCGGGCTCTGGGCTAACGAGGTGATGGCAGGATGAGTCCTCCTCTGAGAGGGGCATTATGCGATGGGAGGATCACGCATGCTCCAGAAACAAATGGGCGGTCAGTGGGATTTTGGTCAGTGGAGATTGATGGGACTCTGCGGAAAGCAGGGGAAGGACCACCCCCCCATGCCCCCCCTGCCCCCCAGTCTGTGCTGACCAGCAGCCCACTTCATTTTTCAGTGAGGGCCAATTAGATAAAGCAAACTGCTTAAGCTGAATTCCATGGTTTAAATGCTATCGATCGGCGCGGCTGAACGTTAAAATGGATATTTATGAGGGGGCCGGGGATCGCACGCCGCCGGGTGTGAGTGTGTGTGGGGTTTTTTAGGGCGGCTGTTCCCTCAGACTGTTCATCAACTTTTCATCAGACGCACTGAGGGATATTCCTCCTCCTGCTCGACTCTGAGGAACGGCGGATTCTCTATGGAAGAAATAAACCTCGCCATGTGGCTTCAGTTGCTCGATCCTGCCGCTTTATGCTTTATAACATCTGAAAAATTAGACCGTTTCTGACGCAACAGGCCATCCAACTCCTGATACAAGCAGTCGTCATCTCACGCCTCAACTACTGCAATGCCCTGCTAACTGGCCTCCCGGCCTGTGTAGTAAAACCACTCCAAATGATCCAGAATGCTGCAGCACATCTGGTCTTCAACCAGCCAAAACCAACGGGCACATCACCCCACTGCTCATTGAGCTTCATTGGCTACCAGTTGATACTTGCATCAAATTCAAAGCTCTTACAATCGCCTACAAGCTGATGACAGAACAGCTCCTTCCTACCTGCACTGATCACTCCTGAAGGCTTACGCTACCTCCCGGCCGCTGCGCTCCTCCAATGAACGTCGCCTCTCTTTACCAAACAAACATTCACACAAAGCAATCCAGACTGTTCTCATACAGAGTTCCCCAATGGTGGAACAAACTACCTTCTACTACCAGATCAGGAGAATCTCTCACTATCTTTAATAAACTCCTGAAGACAGAGCTCTTCAAAGAGCACTTACTCTCCTAACACCTCTAACCAACTACCTTCTACTACCAGATCAGGAGAATCTCTCACTATCTTTAATAAACTCCTGAAGACAGAGCTCTTCAAAGAGCACTTACTCTCCTAATACCTCTAACTAACTACCTTCTACTACCAGATCAGGAGAATCTCTCACTATCTTTAAGAAACTCCTGAAGACAGAGCTCCTCAAAGAGCACTTACTCTCCTAACACCTCTAACACACTACTTCTAACTACTTCTCATTTCCTTCTTCCCCTCCTTCACTCCTCTATCCCATAATTTACCATTGACCTCCTTTAAGCCCTATCTAAAGATGTTTTACCTTTAACTTCTATTACTTTTGTACTTGACTATTGTAAGTCGCTTTGGACAAAAGTGTCTGCCAAATGTATGTAATGTAATGTAATGTACAAACAATAAAAAAGTGTTTGTCCTCTCCATTGATCCCTTGTTCTAAACATCAACTTGCATTGGGGAAAATATGGAAACTTGAACCCAAGACCCCAGAGCTGGGAGGCAAACATGCTAACCACTAAGCCATGTGCCGCTACAGATGAGCTTTGGTTCTAAGACCATTCCTGGTCCAGAAATTCACAATCTTTGTTACCCTACTTCTACGGTCTGAAGAATTCGACCGTTTCTGTCTCAGGAAGCCACTCAGGTGCTTGTGCAGTCTCTTGGCATCTCAAGACTTGACTACTGCAACTCTCTACTGGCTGGTCTTCCACTGCGAGCAACCAAACCACTACAATTAATTCAGAATGCTGCAGCACGACTCGTCTTCAATCTTCCGAAGTTCAGACATGTGACTCCTTTGCTGCGTTCCCTCCACTGGCTTCCTGTTGCCGCCCGCATCCGATTCAAAACCCTAAGTCTGTCCTACAAGGCAAAAAACGGACCAGCTCCTTCATACTTGATGGCACTGATGGTCAAAACCAGATCTGTACCAAGAGCTCTTAGAGCTTCCAGTATGGCCCGGCTCAAACCTCCATCCCTCAAGACTCACAGAAAACCACAAACATCCAGACTCTTCTCTGTGCTGGAGGACCAAGGTGGTGGAATGAACTTCCACTGGTTGTCAGAACAGCTCAGAGTCACTCGCGGTCTTCAAACGTCGACTGAAGACACATCTTTTCAAAGAGTTCCTAGACTAATCCAAAAAAAAAAAAAAAAAAAAAAAAAAGGGTTCCTAGGGTTCTAAACATGATCAAGCTCTGTGTATCTCTTGATCCTAGTCTACAAACTAGCTTTAGATATTTGAAGAAACATCGAAGCACTGTTTTAAGTCGCTCTGGATATAGGCGTATATTTTTTTTTACACATGATCTGTATTAAAACAGGAGCCAATGGTTTCTACACATAAATACATTTTATACACAAGCGTGTTCTGCATGTAACGGACCTGCGGTTGAGGGGGATGGGTTCTGATGTGGTTCTTTCTCCTGCTCTTAGCGAGTTTTCCTGACTCCACCTCTCTTCGTTGGCGCATTACTGGGCACAAACTGCATTTCTAAAAGCCGCTTCAGGACAATAGAGCTGCTGCAGGAAGCGGAGAACACCGGGCGGAGAATTGGAAAAATTGAAGCTGACTGCTTTCAACCTGCAGCAGCTTTAAACATGATGAAGTCCTATAGAAGCTTTTTATTCTTCACTCCCGATCTGAGAGTGCACTAACCCAACAAACCCAACAAATACCCAGAATCCTCTCCGCTAACCCCACCTCCAGCCCCCGATTCACGTAATTACATCCTTTAGGCCGGGAGACGCGAGACGGGAGGACAGAATGGAAAGACCTGGAAATCCCAGAGCAGGATGGCGGGATTAGGAGTGACAGGCAGCTCCAGCGGAGTGTGTCAGCCGACAGAAAACACTCTGCAGGGTGAGCGGGGGTTAATTTGGGGGTAAATAGAGGAACAGAGCGGCAGGAGGAATAGAGCTGTCAGCTCAGTCAACTCCAACTCAAACAAGACATTTAGAAACAGACACACACTCTTATATACACACTTACACACTTACACACACACACACACACACACTTTTCTCCAACCTTTTATTGTTACTGCCAGCACTGGGACTGGGAGAGCAGTGTGTGTTAAACACTTTTCAGGTTAGATCAATCCTACTCTGGTGCTGCTCTGGACAAGCTCCATTTAAGATTTAATCTTCTGAACAATTCCTTAAAAAAAAAAACTTGTTCTTGACAAAACTTACAAAATGGGCTTGGACAATTAATTGAAAATTAATTCAGCAGCTAAGACCCTCTTATTGGTGTATGTTGCCACTTTTTAAGCTCCGCAGTTGACTAACATGGTGATCCACCAAATACAATTATTTTCTTAACTGTCTTTTCCCACTAGGCTGGTCCTATTCGTTTTGCAGTGATAAATGATTGGCTCTATGTTCAGGAGTGGGACTTTCCATAAGGCTTATCCATAAACAAACAAACTTGCTAAGCATTAGGAAAACCTCCAATCACAGTTCAAGAAAGCAGTTTTCACAAAAAAGTGCTTCTAAATTGTTTCTACCAAAATGATTTTTTTTTATAATCTCAGATGCATTCCGAAAGATCTTTAATCTCATCCCGCAATCCCAAGGTGGTTGGCCAGTGTTAGTTTGGGGCCCTGACGTGGTATTACAATAATGTTTCCAGAGTAATTGCCTGCATTAAACATTAAAGGGTTAACATTAAAGGTCCTGAATAAAACTTTATGCTATTATGTTTTGGCAGTAGTATGCTTTAAAATGTATTTAAATATTTTAAGTGTTTTGTCATACCCCCAAGAATTAGTGTTGGGCTGTATATCGGTTCATATGGTATACCAGAGGAGGAACTGGTATGCATTTTTCTCATACCGCCACACCACTAGAGGCACTGCAGAGCGCTGTGTAAGTGCACACAGTGTAGAACAGTGCCGCCAAAGAAGCACACTGGAATGGCTTACCAGCTAATGCTAGCCAGTTAGCCTAACAAGCTAACAACACTGGAAATGACAGTAGCCTAGCACTTTGGAGCCTAAACATTCCCACCTCACTCCATCCTGCGTAAAAACAACACTATATATTAAACATTTTTTCAGCAAGTGATAAAACTCCCTAAAACTTGATTATATGAGGTGAGCAGTAACTAAAGCCCTGTTTAAATATATTAATACTGTTGCTAAAATGATCATTTTAATGCACACTGAACTAAATATATTTGTTAACTGAGGATAGAAGAGATTTGTGGCTGATTTTAATACAGTCTTGAACTATTTATTAAAATATTTATTTTTGTAAACGAAGCCGTAATAAAGTGGTTGGCATATCTTTTTTTAAGGTCTGTTGTTTACATTATTCATTATTGTTTTTCTGTTAATGAGATCGGATTTCTTCATATATTGTGTATATGAATATATTTTGTAGGATAAAGTAAACACAATAAAAGTAATCAAAGCCTTCATTTAAAGCCTTAGTGTTTTATATTATATGTACTCTTAACAGGACAGTAACTCACAAACCTTTTAATAAAGCCCAGTCATACCAAAAAAATAAAAAAATAAAAATTATAAAAATATTATAAAAAATACAGTGATATATGTGAAACCATCAGAATTTTGAAAAATACCATGATATATATTTTTGGTCATACCGCCCAGCACTGCTTAAAATGATATTGCGTTCAAGTTTCCAGAGTAATTGCATGCATAAACGTTGCGTTAACATTAAAATACACTAATTAAAACTTCATATTACTATGTTTTGGCAGTAGTATGCTCTTAAATGTGTTTAAATAATTAAATGTATTCCTAATATTCCTAAGAATATTATAATATAGTACACATTACCATGAAATATTGTGATATTGTTTGAGGTCCATACTGCCCAGTGCCCACCCCTAGTTCCAAAGAGAAATCTATTTAAAAGGCACAGGACCTGAACACTGCAGGTAGCGGTGTTCTGATGTCCGGTTCTGATCTATTATTAGCTCGGGGGTTAACGCCCGGCGGCTGCAGATACATTAAGGGTAATGCGTTTGGCCCCTGCAGAGCCCGCTCGACCCTCAGCGGGTCAGGGGTCACGCCGGGAGCTCATCCCATCCCAAATTAGAACAGAGCCCACTGCCTCTGATGAAAATATCAAAACACGCTTATTCTGCGTGCAGCACCAACAGACCACCATACTTTCATCAGATTAATAACTGCATTTCAGTTATAGAAACTCGGGGGTGGGGTGGGGTGCTGGGGCGTGTATACACCAGGGGTGGGTGATATGGTCCTAAATTAATATCACAATATTTCAGGGTATTCTTGTGATAACGATATTCTTGAGGGGAAAAAAAAAACAGCGATTCATTTAATATGTTAATTTTAAGTAACAAAACGCCCCCTTGGCCCCAGGAAATGTTTTGAAATTCATAACTGAAGACCAGATTAATGTACAGACATCATACACATATCATATCCAACAACAGACTTTACCAAATCTAACCACAATTATTTAATAGTCAATTTCAGTAGATAAGAACCTCTTACAAGTGAACATCGCCACTTTTTTATCTCCCCAGTTGACTGACATGAAGATCGACCAAATACACCCGTTTTCTTTTAGGGGCTTTCCCCACTAGTGCCAGCTTGACCCTAGTCCTCTCGCAGCGATATCAGCAAGCTGATTGGTTCTATGTGCAAGGGCAGGACTTTACTTTAGACTTATCCATAAATAAACTCCCTGCTTTTACCGGAAAATGTTATCTCTCATTTTTTATGTTTTTTTTTTTTTCTCCAAATATTACTGGTCCCTTAAATGAGCTGCTGGCGTATCTTTACAGCGTGTACGAGCAGGTCAGTATCCTCTACTGAAACGCGGAAAAGCATCACACTGTTAAGATACAAACACGCCAAACGCAGAGTGCACTCTTAAAGGGAATGATGATGACTGGCAAAGAGTATGTTCAAAAACACACCTATGATTAATTGCCTTTTGCATGTTTTGAGCTACGCAAGGTATATTTTTTGTGCCCTCACGATACCAAAGTAGGGTTATGCCGATGGACGATATCATCGTCCATCATCATTTACGACCCAACATCGTGATGGATGGTAACCATCGCGATGCCACGCCCACTTTTTTGTTTTTCCAGAAACATGCACTGACCTTCTTTAGGTCTCCTTCACCTAAAACTTTAGCAGGGATTGTACAGAAAAAGATCAAATCAGGTATATGACTTATATGAATTAGAGTCAGGGATGAAAATTAAAATACCCTACTGCTACAAATTGCCTAATTGGCATATTATTCTATTATTTATTATTATTCTATTATTATTCTATTATTATTAAGATATTATTATTTATATCTAGGTTACAGCTTGTCTTCGTTTTTTTTTCTACATGTCTGTATTAATTTTAAACTTTTCATGTTATTCACGCAAATAGAATAAGCCTGCTCGTTGTGTCGGGAAACTTGCTCATTGTCAACCACTGTTGGGCACGTTACTTTGAAAAAGTAATTAGTTATATTTACTAGTTACTTCTCCAAAAGAGTAACTGAGTTACTAACTGACTCCACTATAAAAGTAACTAGTTACCAGTAAAAGTAACTATTGACTTACTTTTGTTCGCCCCTTAAAAAATGTACAAAAGAAAATATATTATATCATTTCTATTATTATTAAAAAAATAACAAACGTAAATAAACCCAAAATGTTGACAAAAATATAATCTAACGAATTTCAAAACATAGAAATGAAAAATGTTAAAATGGCATTAATATAAAATAATATAATATAACAGCTGGATTAAACAGTTAACGTCAGTCATAAGTAGAGGTATTAAATTCACATATTTATTGATATTTAATCAAGAAAAATCAGGCAAAATGCGCAGCTAAAAATAATATAACAACTCAGTTTAGTTAAATAAATTAAGATGAGTGAGGACCTGTAAATTTAATCAAATATTGTCAAATATAAAGGATAGGTTGAGGTTTTGGGGAGCTGTTTAAATTATTTGAAACTGAAACTAACTGAAACTGATATTATTCTGCGCACTATTAGAAAGCCTTTGATTGTGTTTTAAATGAGTTTTTATTTTATATTAATTATTTTTTATTCATTTTAAATATTTTTAGTATTTTACTGTTTTACCCCTCCCCGCCAATGATATCATTGTCCATCGCGACGTTTCACTGTAAACATCGTCATCTGCCAATTAAGGAGATGTCGCCCAACCCTGTACCAAAGACACACTGACACGCCATAAATCCAGCTGTGAGATTTGCAATTAATCAGTGCAGTATAGATCACTAAAATATGGCCTTAACTGTTCTTATTATTGCACTAAACAACAAATACAAAAATATTCGATGCTAAAGGAATAAATAAGGGTAGAATTTAGAAGTGGGCAGATTTACTAAACATGTTAATATGTGTCAATTCTAAAAGATGATGTAATTCTGTAACAGTCAGTATTCAGTATATATCACTCTCACACTGAAGTGTGTATCTGTACACCGCTCCAGAGCTTCACTCCGGTCCAGATGAGGTAATTCAGGGCAGGGAGGTGAACAGCACCGGAGTTATGGGCCGCGGTGAAGCGGGTCATCCAGTTCAGGCTAAAGGTTCCCCACTTTTATTTATGAACGTGTGAAAAAAAGAAGATAGATGAATGGAGGTCTATGGAGCGCAGGAAGTAAACTGTGAAAGTGATACTGTGAAACTGGTGAATTATGAACATCTATCTATTTATCTATTTACTGATTTATCTATCCATCCATTTATCTAATCTGTCCACCTGTAATCTGCCACACGTTTATCTATGTTTCTAATTATAGTTTTATTCATTTCTCACTTCACTTAAATATGATCTGTCCATCTTTCTGTCCATCTTTCTATCATCTCTCACTACACTCATCTATGCAGCTATTGATCCATCCATCTATCCATCCATCCATCTACAGTATCAATCCTATTATCTATCCTTCCACTCACCTATCTATTTATATCCAGTCCATCTTTCTTTACACTCACCTACGGCTCTGTCTATCCGCTCACATCTGTCCATTTATTAATCCATCCAGCCATTTATATAGCTATCATTTTATCTTTCTATACATCTTTCTATCCATTAATCAATCTGTCCGCTCGTTTATTCATCTACTTACATATGGATCTGTGGATTTTTCAATCCATCCATTTATCTATCCATTTTATCTGTTTATCCAACTTTCTATCTATCCACCTTTATATCCATCCATCTGTTCATCTATCAGTCCATCCACTTATATTTATGTCAATTTATCTATCCATCCAGAAATCTATATAGCTATAATTCTTCTAAAATCTTTTCACTCATCTATTTATCTATCTACACATGGATCTGTGAATTTTTCTATCCATCAATTTATCAATCCATCTTTTTATTTGTGTTTCCATCTATCCATTCCTCCACTCATCCATCTACTGTATCTATCTATTCTTCTTGTCCATCTATGTCTATAGGTAACTGCCTATATATCCACCTTTCTATCTATCCACCTTTCTATCTATCCAATCATCCATCTGTTGAACCATCTGTTCATTTATCAGTCTATTCATTTATATATATCAATTTATCCATCCAGTCATTTATATATCAATACTTTTATCTTCCCACTCTACCTACATATGGATCTGTTGATTTTTTTATTCACCTATCCATCACTTTATCTGTGTATCCGTCTATACATTCCTCCACTCATTAATCTACTGTATCTATCCATCCAGCCATCTATATTTCCATCCTTTTATCCTTCCACTGATCTATCTATCTATCTATCTATCTATCTATCTATCTATCTATCTATCTATCTATCTATCTATCTATCTATCTATCTATCTATCTATCTATCTATCTATCTATCTATCTATCTATCTATCTATCTATCTATCTATCTATCTATCTATCTATCTATCTATCTGAATAGATAGAGGGCACTGGTGTAGTTCCTCATCACTGTGGAACTACAACAGTGCCCTCTAGTGGTGCAGGTGATTGACTGCAGCTGTGGGATGAAAATAATGAGCTCCAGCAGCCATCTGGAGGCAGACCGGACCTGCCAACGGACCTGCCAGTCTCAGAGCTGAAAGAGTGGCAGCAGCTGAGCTCTCATACAGAGGAATAAAGGGGAGGATGATCGGATGGAAAGAAGAAGCAGTCTGTGATCTGTGGGGTTTTATCTGTGTGGATTAATCAGACAGAGAAAGTCTTCTATACAACACCACCAATCAGACGCGGCAGACTATAGAGACCATAATAAAACTCTCCTCTGTCATCCATCTATCCATCCATCACTGTTTTCATCTATCTATCTATGTATCTACTTACACATGGATCTGTTGATTTTTCTATCCATCCATTTATTTATCCATCTTTTTATTTGTGTATCCATCTATCTATTCTTCCACCTATTCATCTACTGTATCTATCCATCCAACCATCTATATACCCATCCTTTCATCCTTCCACTGATCTATCCAAATCCAGTCTATCTACTTTTATAGGCAACTGTCTATCTGTCTGTCTGTCCACTCATTACTGTGGAACTACACCACATTATCTATCTATCTATCTATCTATCTATCTATCTATCTATCTATCTATCTATCTATCTATCTAGCAGTGGATGAGTGGTGGGATGGATTTAGTATTCATCTATCCATCCACTCATCTATCTATCCATCTATCTATCTTTCTATCCATCTATCCCTCCACTCATCCATCCATTTATCCGTCCACTGTCCATCTACTTTTATAGGCAACTGTCTATCTATCCACCTTTCTATCTATCTATCCATCCATCCATCTATCCCTCCACTCATCCATCCATTTATCCGTTCACTGTCCATCTAGTTTTATAGGCAACTGTCTATCTATCCACCTTTCCATCCATCCATCCATCCATCCATCCATCCCTCCACTCATCCATCCATTTATCCGTCCACTGTCCATCTACTTTTATAGGCAACTGTCTGTCTACCCACCTTTCTTTCTATCTATATCTTTCAATCCATCCATTTATCCATCTGTTCATCTCTCTGACCATCCACTCATTTGGTATCATAAGGGCGTAAAAAATGCGTGAAATAGCAGAAATGTTCCTGAACCCCCCTCACTTCCAGACCACCACACCCATCAACTCCAATGCTACAGAGGCTTGCAAAAGTATTCATACCCCTTGAACATATTCATAATTTCTCACACTACAACCACAAACCTAAATATATTTCATTGGAATTTAATGTGAAAGACCAACACAAAGTGGTATACAACTGTAAAGTGGAAAGAAAAGTATGCATGATTTAAAACATTTTTTACAAGAAAAAAACTGAAACATGTGGTGTGCAAAAGTATTCAGCCTCTCTTCTCTGAGTGCAAGCAAATAACTTCTACATTAAAACTGTGCATCACTGTTTAGTAATATCACTAATTTGACCACAGATCATCTCCTGCTCTTACCTCCTCGTCCTTGGTGTTGACGTCGGCTGTCTTGGCGCTGAGAGCTCTGCTGACCTGCTCGATGTTGTTCTCTCGACAGAAGTCAAATATGTTCTTATCTTCTTCCCTGGAGACACAGAACCAGATCTTTACTGTCAGCACAGCAACACCAAACTACACAGTACAGTCCAGCAGCGGACTCCTGATCACATCACTATAACCAATTCATTCAGCAGTGAGTTCATATTTAGTGTAAAAACTGTAGATCCAATTAAAATCAGATGCAGCTAAACATTCATACAGGATTCCTCATCCTCCAGAGCTGCTTCATATTTAAAGAGAAAGATCAGCCAACTCAAAAATATTAAACCAAAAAAACCCTGTGGAAACCAAAAGTGGACGATATGGCCCTAAAATAACATTACATATAACATCACATATAATATTTATCCTGAGCTATTTTGTGAAAACAATATACATGGTGATATAAAAAATATTATTATATATTATTATTTTCATATTCTACCTTGTTCTGCCTCACCTGTACCACACTCTTCCTCACTGTGCCTCCGTGTACCTCGTTCTGTTTACTCTACCACACTCTGCCTTAATAAACCTCACTTTGCTTCTGGGTACCTCATTCTGCCTCACCTCTACCACACTCTTCCTCACTGTACCTAACTCTGCCTCGGTGTACCTCGTTCTGCCTCACTGTACCTCGTTCTGCCTCACTCTACCACACTCTGCCTCATTGTACCTCACTCTGCCTCGGTGTACCTCGTTCTGCCTCACTCTACCACACTCCGCCTCATTGTACCTCACTCTGCCTCCGTTCTACTTCCATCTAGCACACTGTCTCACTGTACCTCATTCTATTTTGCTCTGCTCCACTGTACCTAAAACTACCTCGCTGTAGCTCAAACTACCTCAGCGTACCTCGTTCTGCCTCACTGTGCCTCTTCTACTTCTCTCTGCCTCAATGTACCTCATTCCATCTTGCTCTGCCTCACTGTACCTCATCCTACCTCACTGTACCTCATCCTACCTCACTGTACCTCATCCTACCTCACTCTACCACACTCTGCCTCATTGTACCTCACTCTGCCTCTGTGTACCTCGTTCTACTTCCATCTAGCACACTGCACCTCATTCTATCTTGCTCTGCCTCACAGTAGCTCAAACTACCTCACTGTACCTCCAACTACCTCACTGTACCTCCAACTACCTCACTGTACCTCAAACTGCCTCACTGTACCTCAAACTGCCTCACTGTACCTCAAACTGCCTCACTGTACCTCAAACTGCCTCACTGTACCTCATTCTATCTTGCTCTGCCTCACAGTAGCTCAAACTACCTCACTGTACCTCGTTCTGCCTCAGTTTCGCTCATTCTGCTTCACTCTAGCACACTCTGCCTCACTGTACCTTAACCTACCTCACTGTACCTCAAACTACCTCACTGTACCTTGTTCTGATTCACTGTACCTCACTCTGCCTTACTGTACCTCACTCTAACTTGCTCTGCCTCACTGTACCTCACTCTGCCTCGCTGCACCTCACTACACCTTGCAGTACCTCGCTCTTCTTTAATATAACTTGCTCTACCTCACTTTACTTCACTCTGCTTCACAGTACCTCATTTTTGCAGCTCTGCCTCACTGTACCTCAATCTACCTCACTGTACATTGCTGTGCTTCACTCTGCTTCACTGTACCTCGCTCTACCTTGCTGTACCTCTCTGTACTCTGCATTATCACAACTCTTTTGATGTGTTTTTTGTAAATGAAAAAAATATTGTACATTATTGTACAGCCCTAACGCATGTGAATAAAACACACACACACACACACACACATACACACACACGCATGCACACATGCACTACTCCTCCTCCTCGGAGTGCTGGGCTGCGGCGGCTCTAATTATTCCCATTTCCAATCACCTCCTAATAGTGGGGTTAAATCATGCGATGGATATTAATAAATAAATTAATACATTTCCTCCCGTAGGGTTGCCCAGTAATTACGCCCTCAGTCTTACTGCAGCACTGAACCCCACCAGCACCCCACACACACCACCACACACTAACACACCACACAGCAGAGAGAAGACGTACACAGATTACTTCTGCAGTTCTGTAAATCATTAATTTTATAGTTTTTCTAAATTTAAAGTATTAAACCTATAGATACTTAATTCTGTACATTCACTTCTGTATTTTTATTGCCATATACTCCTGTTATTAATCATTCATGTCATGTAACCATTTTTATAGTAAATGTTCTGTAAATGTAATTCTTGAATTGCTAAATTTTGTAATTTGTTCACTTTTAAAGTTAATTCTGAGTAATTATGTACTTCCTTTACCTTTAATGAAACACTTCTGTAACTGACTTAGCTATACCTCATTTCAGAATAAAAGAAGGCTGCTATTATCCATCCATCCATCCATCCATCAATCCATCCAACCTGTCCATCTGTCCATCCATCCATCCATCCATCAATCCATCCAACCTGTCCATCTGTCCATCCATCCATCCATCCATACATCACTTCATCTATTAAACAAGTAAGTAAGTATTTATTTATATTGCGTCTATTAATTCACCCAATCACCTGTCTGTCAACCTGAACAATTATCTGTTTATAGGTCCATCCAATTATACATCCATCCATTTGTGTATCACACTCTCCATCCATCCATCCATCCATCCATCTATTCATATTTCACCTGTGTATCTGTTCGTCCATTTATCTGTCTAATCATCCATTGGTCCATCCTTTCGTATGTATGTCTTCCTATACTACTAATCCATTCATCCCTGTTTATGGCTCTATTCATCCACATGTTTGCCTGTCAATCAATCAATTCATATATTTGTCTAAAAATCCTTCTGTCTGTTCATTTATCTGTCCTTTTGTCTGTCTGTCTGACAATATAAAGATGTGTCAGTCAGGTTTGATTTAATGCTGATAATATATTTTATATATATATATTTCAGTATTAAAGCAGTATAAAAGTCATGCGTCTGAATTATGACACGCCTCCATCAGACCTGATCAATCAGTTTGATTTAATTAGATTCTATCTGAAATTAATCTCCTATCAACTATTCATTAACACAGATACGTCACATGACCACTCCATCGGCGTGTGTGTGTGTTTGTGAGTACACACATATAGGAGTGTACGCATGTGTGTGTGTGTGTGATAGTTTGTGTGTCAGTGAATAAAAGAGTGTGTGTGTGTGTGTGTTATGTTGGCATCATCATTCTCTTAGGGCAACTAATCAATAGAGGGGCTCATTCGTCAGCCCACTGACCTGTGGCTGCACACACACACACACACACACACACGATTAATGACTGGCTGATAAATGACATGACACCAGCCCTGTCGCTAAGCATGCTGGGAAGGTCACCAGCTGCTCTGTCTTCCTGTGCTGCCCTGTTAAATACATTTCACTGACCAGCATGAACTGTGTGTGTGTGTGTGTGTGTGGGTGTGTGTGTGGGTGTGTGTCTAAAGTTTCTAATCATGGCTAAAAATCTCTTAAATCACATACAATAATCCACTGTGTAATTGTGACAGTGCGAAAAGCAGTCTGAGCTAAAGCACTCCATATAATTTCAGTATGTATGGGCGGGGCCTAGCGGGGTTTGTAGGCTAAACAGGTGAATAAACTCCAGGTATGTATCTGTTTGCACTAACATTAGGAATTGTTCAGCAAATCCCACCTCGGCCCCCCCTTTTTCCCAGGCAGCTCTATGAATCGATGCAGGCAGACACAACAAACGGCATGTTTAAGTTCATTTTTACTCTCTATAAGGGGTGTAACTAGGGGTCACTGTACAAACCCCATGGTTCGGTACAATTTCAGTACGGTGGGTTTTATTTATTTATTTATTTTTTTGTAATTTTAAAATAAAAAGATGCATTAAAAGTACAGACGCTGCTCAACACACATTTACATATACAGATTCAGTTTAACATTACATACGTATTTTTTGCACTATAAGGCACACTGGATTATAAGGTGCATTAAGCGAAACTATTAAAGAACTGGGGTGTCGCCATGTTTACATTCTAATTCAACAGGACCTGTAAGGCAAACTAAACTAAACTTCAAACGATCAAACGGTCACACGATTGCTGGATGTTAATCTACACAGATTTCTTTCCTGAAAACAGTTTATTTGGGTGAGTAAAGCGCTTCCATTTATTTGCAGTAAGGCTGGGTGCAGCAGCATTATCATAAGCAGATAAGGGATAGCGCTAGTTGCAGTTAGCGGGTAATGCCAGCCAACGGCGCTACAATGAAGAATCCTGAAGAGTGTTCTGGTAAGCCATGGTGATATTAGCTAGCGGTTCATCAGACATAGCTTGTTTTATCACGGTAAACACGCCAGCTACAGTCCGATATACTTGTCTCTGAACTGTGAAAGAGCTAGCACTTAGCGTTTGGTAATAAGTAATGCGAATGCTGCTCCAGCAGTGCTAGCCGGGGATAGCAACAGGCTACAGGCTGATTATACTCACCTCTGAACGGCAAAAGAGCTAGTGCTTAGCATGGTTAGTGGCGTGAACCATTCCACCCCTACTTTCCACTTACCAAACTTAGCATATATCTCTTCACATACTGTCAGTTTTCCCACTGAAACATACAAGCTGTACAGGGCTAGGATAGCAACATCAGCTAAGCTAACTGAGCCTTAGCATGTGTGTTTGTTTCTCTGCTGTTTCTCATCCACATATGCCTTAAGTAGCACTGCTGGGGAAATGTATAACTAAAATATCACTGCTTGAGTACATTTATAATTAGAATAGCCCTGCTGAGGCAGCTCACAAACTAAATGTGGGTGGATGTGGTGATGTTGAACTGAACTGTGGCTTTAATAATCAGCAGTGTGAGGGTTGCGGTGAGGGGTGCGGTGCTCAAGGTGCGGCTCTCTCTCTCTCTGGATGAGTAAAGCAGACGCAATTAAAACCCAAATCTAATCATCAAACACCGCAATCAGACAATCAGACTCTCATCATCACCATCACACACCCAGCAAATTACAACCCAGCCAAGCAGAGAGAGAGAGAGAGAGAGAGAGAGAGAGAGAGAGAGAGAGAGAGAGAGAGAGAGAAAGTACAGAGAGAGAAGGAGGTTAATTGCTTTCTCTTTTTCCCCTCAAAGGAGCTGATGACATCATCAACAAGGGACTGAACATGTGTTACGCCCATCCACCTGTTCACTCCCTTCCTCACTCATCAATCAATCCATCCATCCATCCATCCATCCATCCATCATCTATCCATCCCTCCTTTATCTCTTATCATCATTATCATTATCATCAAAAATGTAATTAAAATGCAGCAGTGTGTCGGAGCACTGCATTTAAATGCATATTAAATGTGTGTGTGTGTGTGTGTGAGTGTGTGAGAGTCTGTGTGAGAGAGAGAGAGAGAGAGAGACAGAAAGAGAGAGAGAAAGAGAGAGAGAGAGAGAGACAGAGAGAGAGAGAGAGAGAGAGAGACAGAGAGAGAGAGAGTTACCTGATTGTCTCTTCTTCCTGGTACAGACAGCTAACTGCTGCTCCTCCAAAAGTGGTTTTATGTGATCCTCTTCGCTCTGAACACTGGACACACACACACACACACACACATACACGTGTAACATGTATTACAACAGTAATGTATACAATTATTTAAAGAAATTGATGATTAAAATGCAATTAAAGGCTTCATCCCAGAAGTATCTCTAATAATTGTGTAACTACACAACAGCAACCCATATACTAACCTTGATTCAATTAAACAAGTGTGTATCTTTGCATTACTTTTATATAAAGCTGCATGATATAAGTCTTTGTGATGTGTGCATGTTCAATCGTGCAATTGACATCACAGGACGTTCAATGTCACTTAGGGCAATTGAATCAAACACGTTATATTGCAATGTTTTGATTCTTGACACAAGTAGTAGATACACAGCGCTGTCTCTGTGTCTGTGTGAGTGACAGGCTGCTGCTGCCTGAGATGCACAAGAGGGAGGGGAAGCGAGAAGTGAGGGGGGGTCAAGAGTAAACGCGAGGTAACCACATGGACTCTATTCACATGGCTGAACACATGAACACGCTTGTAAACACACGTATCGAAAGCTGTGCACCTCAGTTCAGCACAGCTTTGAGCAGATATTTCCAGTTACAGCTGAATTCACGCTTTTAATCCCAGAAAATGCTCTTTTTTGCTCTTTTCCGGTTACTGTGCCCGACGCTGACTCAGCTTTTGATTGGCCCAAATGTGAGACAGCGTTGGGGTGGGGACGGGGCTGGTGACATCATGGGCCGTGAATTGTTTATTATTGCGACATATATCACCGAAAAAAAAATACATTTGCAACGTAAATTTCTTCCAATATCACGCAGCCCTACTTACATAATGCACAAGAATGCACAAAGTGAATTACTAATATACTGTGGTATACGAGAGGAAAAACACAGATGTTAATACCTCAAAAAGATTGAAAAAAGTTAATTTTATTCATTTTTTTATGTCAAACCCAAATGATTTTAGTCTACAGCAGAAACAAAGTGATTGTCCTCACTTTTTCAATACTTTTGGAGAGGACTGTATAATTAACAATATATTTCGGATATATAGAGGAATAGCAGACCGGGCAACAGTGCATGCTGGGATATGGGTAATGAATTAAATGGCTAGAAATATACCTTTTAGGATAGGTAAAGGTGTAGTGATGGACCAAGAGTCAGTGTAAACAATCAAACCATTGCTTTCAGCTCCGCCCACCTTGTCTTGCCCCGCCCACTTCTCCTAAAAGCGTCCAGCTGCAGCAGTGAGTATAAAAACCCTTTATGTGCAGTTTACCAAGCTGTGCTCCTTTTTATTAAAACACACACACACACACACGGCTGCTGATGCATTTCCTTTCTTTCATTCTTTCCATGCATTTCCATTCTTTCTTTTTCTTTCTTTCTTTCTTCTGCAGCGGCAGCTGAGCCAACAATAGAAACGGCACACATCTCGCCCATTATCTCTCTCTCTCTCTCTTTCTCTACCGCCCTGTCACTCTCTCACTCTGTCTGATTGATAGTGTATTTAAGCGTCGCTATTCTTTTCACTCTCCTTTTATCTCTCCATCTCTCTCTTTCTCTCTCTCTCTCTCTCTCTATATTCCCTAGGTCTGTCACAATAATTGCAATATCAATTTATCGCACAGTAAATAAACATGACCTCTATAAGTTTTGATGATCGTAATATCGTCTGTTGTGTTCATTATTAATAGTCTCAAAAATACAAAAATATTGGGTATCGCAATAATTTCTGGGACAATATATCGTCCACAAAAACATCTTATCGTGACAGGCTTGCTCTGCCTTTTCTCTTGGTCTTTTAGTCCTGTCTGTTTCCAACTCTCTTTATCTCTCTTTTCTTTATCTGAGTCTCTCTCTTTTAGGGATGCACTAAAATAAAATAAAAAAAATATTTTTTTTCTTTATTTTTTTTTTTACCTTTTTCAGCACTAGATATATTAAATATCATACATATATATTCATGTCTTCAAACAAAAAGCTATTACAAAACTACAACAGGGCACTTTGCAAAGGAGAAGCTGTATGGGAGAGTGATGCGAAAGAAGCCATTTCTGCAAGCACGCCACAAACAGAGTCGCCTGAGGTGTACTTTTGTACCTCTTTTGCTTTTGCACACCTCAGGCGACTCTGTTTGTGGCGTGCTTGCAGAAATGGCTTCTTTCGCATCACTCTCCCATACAGCTTCTCCTTGTGCAAAGTGCGCTGTATTGTTGACCGAGCTGTCCCTGTGGTCGTCCATTTCCTTACTATGTTCCTCACAGTGGAAACTGACAGGTTAAATCTCTGAGACAACTTTATGTATCCTTCCCCTGAACAACTATGTTGAACAATCTTTATTTTTAGATCATTTGAGAGTTGTTTTGATGAGCTCATGATGCCACTCTTCAGAGGAGATTCAAATAGGAGAACAACTTGCAATTGGCCACCTTAAATAGCTTTTCTCATGATTGGATACACCTGGCTATGAAGCTCAAAGCTCAATGAGGTTACCAAACCAATTTTGTGCTTCAGTAAGTCAGTAAAAAGTAGTTAGGAGTATTCAAATCAATAAAATGATAAGGGTGCCCATACTTTTGCACCGGTCAAATTTTGGTTTAATGCATATTGCACATTTTCTGTTAGTACAATAAACCTCATTTAAATCCTGAAATATTACTGTGTCCATCAGTTATTAGATATATCAAACTGAAATGTCTGTTGCAAACATCTAAATATTTAGAACTAAAAAGTATTAAGATTAATAGGGGTGCCCAAACTTTTTCATATGACTGTATATATATATATATATATATATATATATATATTTATAAATATATATATGGCATTTTCAGCCAACTCGTTTTTTTATTTCCTTATTTTGCTGTTTTCTCTCACCTCCTTCTCCTCGATTTCTCTCTTTTTTCATTTTTATTCTCTTTTGCTTTCTTTAATTTTTCCTATCTTTCTTTTCTTTTCTCTCTCTCTCTCTCTGGTGTAAAGACAGCATCTGTCTTTTGTTAAAACGCACTAAAATGATCACTCGGTGAGCACTGTTAGATGAACAGACAGACTAAATAAGCTCTGACAGAGAGAGAACGAGAGAGAAAAGAGTGAACAAGTAGGGAGAGAAAGGTGGGCGAGCAAAGAGCTCTCTCTCTCTCTCTCTCTAATGGCTGAATCAGTTCTGGGGTTTTTAGCTAAACACACAAAAGGCTGTGGGGGTTTGATTGGGGGGGTTGCGGTTCTGCTGAAGCAGCAGCTGGACTGACTCCATTACGCAGTTCTGACTGAGTTTTGACACTGTGTGACAGCCTGGCCATAAAGCTTTCAGTTTTTCATCAGACAGAAGCAAAACACATCACTGCAGAAACACAGCAGCTCCACGCTTTTAAAAACCACCATATCTAAAACTAGATATATTTTTCCTCCCCTTTCTTCAAACAGAAGGACGCTAAGACAAGCTAGGGTTGTTATTTTATGATAAAGTTGTTTAATACATGGTAAACAATTTGCCATATACAAGAAGATTCAATTCACTTCAGCTCATACTGATCCAAAAAGATTCAGTTCACTTCAGTTCAATACTGATCCAAAAAGATTTAGTTCACCTCAGTTTAATACGGATCCAAAAAGGTTCAGTTCACTTCAATTTAATACTAATGCAACAAGATTCAGTTCACTTCAGTTTAATACTAATCCAAAAAGCTTTAGTTCACTTCAATTCAATACTGATCCAAAAAGATTCAGTTCACTTCAGTTTAATACTAATCCAAAAAGCTTTAGTTCACTTCAATTCAATACTGATCCAAAAAGATTCAGTTCACTTCAGTTTAATACTGATCCAAAAACATTTAGTTCACTTTAGTTCAGTACTGATCCAAAAAGATTCAGTTCACTTCAGTTTAATACTGATCCAAAAACATTTAGTTCACTTTAGTTCAGTACTGATCCAAAAAGGTTCCGTTCACTTCAGTTTAATACTGATCCAAAAAGATTTAGTTCACTTCAGTTTAATACTGATCCAAAAAGGTTCAGTTCACTTCAGTTCAATACTGATTCAAAAAGGTTCAGTTCACTTCAGTTTAATACTGATCCAAAAAGGTTCAGTTCACTTCAGTTTAATACTGATCCAAAAAGATTTAGTTCACTTCAGTATAATACTGATCCAAAAAGGTTCAGTTCACTTCAGTTCAATACTGATTCAAAAAGGTTCAGTTCACTTCAGTTTAATACTGATCCAAAAAGCTTTAGTTCACTTCAGTTTAATACTGATCTGACATGATTCAGTTCACTATAAGTTAATACTGAACCAACAAAAAACAGTTTACTTCAGGTCTATACTGATTTGACACTATTCAGTTTTCTACAGTCCAGTACTGATTCAAAAATATTCTGTTCATTTCATTTTAATATTAATCCTACTGGAATCGAGACAATTTATTTTAAATTAGTGCAGATTAGTGCTGATCCTTTGGAATTTGATTCAGTTCACTTCAGTTTAATACTGGTCTGACTTGATTCAGATTCAGTTTCATACGATTCAGCTGATCCAACAAGACTCAGATCAGATCAGATCATCATTCAAAATCAGTCCACTTTAGTTCAGTACTGATTTAAAATGATTCAGTTTACTTCAGTTCAATACTGATACAGTTCAGTTTAGTACTGATCCTACATGATACGATTAAGTTCTCTTCAATTTAGATCTGATACTACTAGATACAATTCAGTTCACCTTCACTTTAATACTGATCCAACATGATCTGTTTCAGTTCAGAGGTCTAAACAGGTCTGAACAGGTTTAAAAGTTCAGCACCGATCCTACTGGATATGATTCAATTTAATGCTGATCCAAAATGATACAGCTCACTTCGGTGCAATGATTCAATCCTCCTCAGTTTAGCAGTAATCCTACTGGATATAATTCAGTTAATTTCAATCCAGCACGGATCCAAAATGATTCAGTTGACGTCAGTTCAGTACTGATTCAACATGATTTGGTTTAGTTCAGAGGTCTACACAGGTCTGAACAGGTTTGAAAGTTCAGCACTGGTAATACAAAAGCATTTAGTTCCCTTAGTTCAATAATGATCTTACTGGAATTTACACATTTTATAGAACTGATCCCACTGAATACACCTGTTATTTGATTTTTAATAATAGTGTTGAACATAGGTCATCAAAAAAAAAAAAAACATTTGCTGAATGAAGGGAAACGTTGCTTAGGGATTCTAACAGTCAGACACTGCCATCTGCTGGTCACATGCAGTCAATACTGACTGCAGCAACTGAAATTATTTCCTTTTATCAAAATATACAACATTTAAGAGCAGGACAGGTGTGTGAGTGGTGCTGTATGAAAGGGCGGGGTTTAAAAGTACCTTAGCGCTCCCTTCTGGATCCAGCTCATTTACACACGACACATATTCTTGCATAGCCTGTTCTTTACTCATATCCCCCAGATCCTTCCACGCCGTCCTGCAGAACACACACACATACACACACACACACCTCTTAGCATTATAATATCATACAGAGGACCAAAAATAATCTGTGTTCTGATGTAACAGTTATATACACACTGATCAATAACATCATAAAATGATGACTAGTTTTTATACACATTATTCATTTGACTGTATAGGACACTGTGTAGTTCTAAAATTACAGACTGTAGATCTGTATCTGTTCTCTGCATACTTTATTATTATTATCCTCCTTTTATCCTGTTCCATAATACTCAAGACCCCACAGGAGAGAAAAACAACTCAGAGCAGCTATTATTATTATTATTATTATTATTATTATTATTATTATTTGGGTGGTGAGTCGTTTAAAACCTACAGCAGCACTGCTGTGTATGATCGACTCATATAACAGCACAACACACGCCTTCACCTCACAATCTCTGTTTTTCTTTAATGCTTCTAATGTATAATTTAGTTAAATGCAAATACAAAGAAAACTTGACAGATATTAAACATGTTATTAACTGTGACTAAATATACCACAAGGGTAATGCAGTTTATTTATTTATTATTATCTGTCTAAATCAACTGTCTGTAAACATGCTGAGACTCACCATTTTCTCTGACCCTCGAAATCGAAGAATCCTGGTTTGGGTGTGTCACACTTTCCAACTTTAGCCTGGTGAATAAACAGCATAAACATTATAAGAACAAATAAACATTATACAGCATTATATTACAGCGTACTACTCTTATTAAATGTTATTACAGTAGAAATACACTGTTTCTAACAAAAATGGCCAGTGAGTGAAAGCAGGTAGGTGTTTCTAATAAAGTGGCCAGTGAGTGGAAGCAGGTGGGTGTCTTATAAAGTGGCCAGTGAGTGGAGGCACAAGGTAATAAGTAGGTGTTTCTAATAAAAATGGCCAGTGAGTGAAAGCAAGTAGGTGTTTCTAATAAAGTGGCCAGTCAGTGGAAGCAAGTAGGTGTTTCTAGTAAAGTGGCCAGTAAGTGAAAGCAAGTAGGTGTTTCTAGTAAAGTGGCCAGTCAGTGGAAGCAGGTACGTGTTTCTAATAAAGTGGCCAGTCAGTGGAAGCAAGCAGGTGTTTCTAATAAAGTGGCCAGTCAGTGAAAGCAAGCAGGTGTTTCTAGTAAAGTGGCTAGTAAGGGGAAGCAAGTAGGTGTTTCTAATAAAGTGGCCAGTCATTGAAAATAAGTAGTTGTTTCTAATAAAGTGGCCAGTCAGTGGAAGCAGGTAGGTGTTTTCTAATAAAATGGCCAGTGAGTGAAAGCAAGTAGGTGTTTCTAATAAAGTGGCCAGTCAGTGGGAGCCGGTAGGTGTTTCTAATAAAGTGGCCAGTCATTAAAAGTAAGTAGGTGTTTCTAATAAAGTGGCCAGTCAGTGGAAGCAGGTAGGTGTTTCTAATAAAGTGGCCACAGAGGTGCACAAGGTACAGTAGGTGTTTTTAATAAATGGGTCAGTAAGTGAAAGCACAAGGTAATAAGTAGGTGTTTCTAATAAAGTGGCCAGTGAGTGGAGGCACAGGGTAATAAGTAGATGTTTCTAATAAAGTGGCCAGTGAGTGGAAGCACAAGATAGTAAGTAGGTGTTTCTCATAAAGTGGCCAGTGAGTGGAAGCACAAGATAGTAAGTAGGTGTTTCTAATACAGTGGCCAGTCAGTAAAAGCAGATAGGTGTTTCTAATAAAGTGGCCAGTAAGTGTAAGCACACGGTAGGGACGTTTCTATTAAAGTGTCCAGATGTGGTTGTTAATATGAGGATAATCAGAAGCCCCTCCCCCTCCTCTCACCTGTTTGTACCTGGCGTACAGGTAGAGCAGCTTGTCTCTGGGTGCTGTTTGGACCAGTTCTCTGACCCGGTCCGCTGCACTCTCGAATTCCTCCTGAAGCTCCGAACCGTCAGAGTCCGGCGAGGACGAGCGCGAGGCCATGGCGGGATTATTAATAAGAGTAATGATACAGAGAGGAGCAGCACTAATACGCGAATTATTATTATTAATAACAGTAAAAACAGCGACGCTGCGGGATAAACCTGCTGATCTACAGCATTCAGCTTCACACACACCGCTCACACACACAACATCCGGGTCACGGGGGCGGGGCCTCCTCAGATCCCCACCCGTATTGTGCCCCGCTGTGTTCTGATTGGCTGGTTCACTGTAAAATCTGCAGAACTAACATTTTGACTCCATTATTTACTGAACTATACATAGTTCACGAATCATTCAAATGTAGTTTGTATTTTATTATTTAATGCTCCTTTGAAAGGGTTATTTAGTATTATTTAGTATTTTATAATTAATCATTATCTGGATTTGTGTCTGCATTATACTCGATTATTTACAGTATTGTGTGATTATGGTGTGAACTGTGGGCTGGATTTTTATTTGTGTTTACTAAACTTTATGCTTAGTTATAATCTATTACACTAAATATATCAGAAATTGTCATGAATTATTCATATTGACATCAACATAGGATTAATAGGACAATTTAAAGAAAATAAAAAAAGGATTGTTTATCATATTTATTTATTAGATGTTTGATGCGTTACCTAATAAATATGTATTAGAGTGCTAATTTTAATAGAAACGTTGCTGCACAATTTACAGAATTATTTAATGTATTTTCTGATTCATTATTCGCTATTTTCTCTGCATTTTACTCACGATTATTTATAGGATTGTGGTTGTTATGATATCAATTTGAGCTGTTTTTTATTTTATGTAATTTAGTGAATGTAAATATGCTGAGTTATAATCTATTTCTATAATTATGTAACCCATTTTGAGATTAATAGAATTATATACAGAAAAAATGGATTAATCATATTTATTTATTTTACGTTATGTTGGTTGTTTTACACACCAGCATTAAAATAATAAGTAGTAAGTAGTAGTATAATTATTATATAATTTACTCTATGTTGCATTGTTTACTGTAACATCTATAACTACTTAAACCAACAAAAATATATATTTTAATGTTGTTTGTTTAATATTGTAATTAATGTTATTATAATATATATTTTATTCGAAGTAGCCACTCAGTAAGAGGTCAGGATTTGCAGATGGCGGAAAACAGGCGTAAATAAAAGTGGGTTCCTATTGGTCCGGGCAGGTCCGGCGCTGTAAATGCTCCGGATTGACCCGGACTGAACGGTGGAGCGGGATTACAGAATGAATACAGAGTTCGAGTTCGGTCTGATTAATCCGGCTTTACTGATTCTCTGGATAACTTAAATCTGAGTTTTATTAAACACAGCGCGTGCTGTTTCGCAGCGAGCATGACCTGGGCCAATCAGAGAGGAGCAAGCTCTCGAAGACCACGAGCTTCTGACCAATCAGGGGCGAGCTTTATTTTTCTATTTTTTTCTTCAATTATCTGTTATTCTAATATCTAATATCTTCTAATGTCTATCTATTTTGTTTGTTTGTTTGTTTGTTTGTTTAAACTCTGTCATATAAAGAAAGCATTTTATGCATTTTTACCTGTATGCGTCATTCTGGGACGAGCTTCTAACCAATCAAAGCCGAGCTTTATTTTTATGTTCCCAAGATTTACATAGTTTGGAATTTTATAAAATAAAGGATGAATTATTTTTAATTGTAGTTATTTAAAAATAGTGATGTTTTACATTATAAAGTTATACAGTTCAGTTTTTGTGAATTAAAAAGTGTTAAACAAACCAAATTATGTTTTATATTTTAGATTATTTTAAGCATCACATTTATCTTTGAGTACAGATCTGCACACTCTAGGTGAAAACTACCTGGAATAGTTTTCTCAGTGTCTTAAAGGTGTTCCTGGAGGTGCTGAACAACATTTGCTGCTTTTTTGCTGCTTGTTTTGTTTACTTTAATTACCACAAGAAAAACATTAATTATATTTAATATTTTGTTTGCCCATAAATTAGTACAGTGTTTATTTATGTTGAATAATAAAGTTGCATTACTGGCTGAGCCCGCAGGGTGGCGCTGTGTCCGTGCGTTTTACACACACAGAGTGCTGACTGTTTGCTTCTTCAGAGGAAAAAACTCACACGACTATTTTCCAACCTTTCTTTTATCCCTATGTTTAACACAGTGCTTTCAGGAGCGTGTTAATAAATAAATTAAAGACATATTTCATACTGAATAACTTCTGAATAATTCATTGTAGATACTGAGTGTTACTCTTTCAAGGATTTCAGGTTCGGCTGATTTTATCCGGTCCTGTCTGACTAATGATGGAGACTGATGTTGCTACTGGATTGTCTCACACTCTCACAAATATAACTCATCCCATTATTATATAATATATCCACATGACTTCAATGGTTTTGCTAACCTCAGCATCCTTTTTAGGCATGAGAGCCTATTAACATAAATTAAATAATTTTGCTTATGTCTTATTTACTTACAATTTTTAAGCACCTACTTATTACGATATTTGTTTTAATTACAGTGTACAAATATGTATGCCAATAATTACAAGTTAATTGCTATTTGAATTAATTGTATCATTATATGTTTACCATTTTTATCAGTGGCATAAAAAAGAGTTCTCAGAATGAACCAGGCTGCTGTAGTGCTAGTAGTATTTGTAGTTGTTGCAGCAGTAGTAGGTGTAGTAATATAATTAGCAATAGTAGTAGCAGTAGTAGCAATAGTAGTAGAAGTAGTAGTTGTAATAGTAGTTGTTATGGTTTTAGTTGTAGCTGTTGTAATAGAAGTAGTAGTAGTAGTTGTAGTAGTATATGTGTAAGGTTGTAATAGTCATAGTAATTGAGTAGTTGATGGTTTAATCAATTATGAATTGTTTTTTTTATTTTCTTTATTATTGTTGTCCTTGTTATTAATTTTTGGTATATTATAATTTTTCCTATGCGTGCTTTGTGACAGCCTCAGCTGTGAAATCTGTGAAATACAACATATGTATTAAACTGTTATTAATATTTTAGTAGTAATAGTAATTAAATCAACCTTTTTTAAAATTCAATACTAATAATGTAGGCAAGTTCACTGTATAGTAGTAGTTTTATTTTTTTATTTTTTAAATTAATAGTAGTAATTTGTAATAGTTGTAGAATATTTAATTAATTATTTTTTCATGTTATGAAGTAGCTGTAACATTTTAACATATTATTATTATTATTTTATTTTATTTATTTTTATTTTTTATCTGTATTTATTTATTTTTTGCTATATTTGGTGCTATGTTAAATTTAAATAAACGGCAGCGCGTCTGTGCGTCATGACGCAGGCCGGTGTACGCCGCAGGGGAGGAGGGAGGGGCAGAATGAGAGAGGGGGCGGGGCCTGTTGAGGAGGGCGGGGCAGTGAGTGGGTTACAGCAGATTCAGTCGCAGTTCTTCAGTCAGACTCTCTCTCTTTCAGTCTGTGTAACTCTCCCTCTCTCTCTTTCTCTCGGACTGAGTTTGTTTACTCGGGCTCGCGGATATGCCTCTGACAGCGTGATAAGCGCGCGGACAAACACACGGCAGAGATTATCCCGGAGCTTTAGTGTGTGTGGAGTGTGTTGAGGGGTGAGAGAGTGTGCGGGGGGTGAGGGAGTGATCGGATCTTCAGGATGAAGTTCGCTGAGCACCTTTCAGCCCACATCACCCCCGAGTGGAGGAAACAGTACATCCAGTATGAGGTACACACACACACTCACACACACTCACTCACACACACTCACACACACTCAGGGGTCAGTGAGGTCAGAGAGTGTATAAAGTGTAACAGCATGACCGTGAACTTTGGACCTGAATTATTCTTGAATTAAAGTCAGTTTTCCAACCTGTTTAGATTTATTCCAGATTATTCTGTCCTGTTCAGATTTATTCCAGATTATTCTGTTCTGTTTAAATTTATTCCAGATTATTCTGTTCTGTTCAGATTTTTTTCCAGATTATTCTGTTCTGTTCAAATTTATTCCAGATTATTCAATCTGTTCAGATTTATTCCAGATTATTCCAACCTGTTCAGATGTATTCCAGATTATTCCAACCTGTTCATATTGATTCTGGGATTATTCTGCCCTGTTCATATTTATTCCAGATTATTCCAACCTGTTCAGATTTATTCTGGAATATTTTGCCATGTTCAGATTTATTGTAGATTATTTTGGCCTGTGCAATTTTATTCCAGATTATTCCCACCTGTTTAGATTTATTCCAGATTATTTCAGCCTGTTCAATTTTATTCCAGATTATTCCGATCTGTTTAGATTTATTCCTGATTATTTCAGCGTGTTCATATATATTCCTGCTTATTCCAACCTGTTTCGATTTATTAAAGATTATTCCGACCTGTTCAGATTTATTCCAGATTATTGCAACCTGTTCAGATTTATTCCAGATTATTCCAACCTGTTCAGATTTATTCCAGATTATTCCAAACTGTTCAGATTTATTATAGGATATTCCAACCTGTTCAGATTTATTCCAGATTATTCCAACCTGTTCAGATGTATTCCAGATTATTCCAACCTGTTCAGATGGATTCCAACCTGTTCAGATTTATCCCAACCTGTTCAGATTTATTCCAGATGATGGGCAATAGTCTGATTTATTTCAGATCATTCCAGTTTTAATATTGCATAGCATTATTATCAAAACTAAGTAATAATATTTTAATTTATAAGAGTCATGTTTTGTTTTATTCTGGATTATACTGACATTTTTTTAGCTTCACCCTGTTTTAAACTGACTTGCTTGGACATATGCTGTCTTAATTTGACATATTTTAACACATCTTTGTGTGAATTTTGCATACTATGTGGCTTTCATGTCAGTTTTGACTTTTCCTTAGTTGTTTTCTGGGTTTATTTTGCCTGCCTTAGATTATTTCTTTTCTTTTTTTCCAGATTATTTTGATTTCTCTTGATATATTCGGACTGTTTGCAGGTGCCTCTTAATTGTTCTTACTTAGTCGGGTTTATTTTGTGGTGGATTATTTAGATTTAGATTTATTAGATTATTCTCATTAATTATTTATGATATATTTTGCATTATTTCTGAAATATTGTGTATTCGTCAGATAAATTCTGGGTTGTTTTATTTGTAATGGATTATTCTGATTCATTCTGGATTTTTTTTTATTTATTTTGGATTATTCTTGGTGATCCTGATGTTCTTCTTGTCATGAGTGATGGAGAATCAGAAGTAGCTCTTTGATCTTCAGTAGAACTAAGCATGGTGAGGGATAGTTCTGGTGCAGATGTAAAACATAATGGGCTTTTGCAATAACAAGTGATTAACCTGTATAAACGCTCGTCCACACTCCCCCAACCCACCCCCCGGCCAAGCTATCATTCTTATACATGTCAATGGTGGTCACTGGAAGTGTTTGTGTGTGTGTGTGTGTGTGTGTGTGTGTGTGTGTGTGTGTGTGTGTGTGTGCGTGTGTGTGTGAGTGTGTGTGGGATCATGCGGCTCTTTGTCTTCGCCTTGTTCGGCCCCGGACCTCCTCCTAAATCAGTCTTTATCTCTCACGCTCCCAGTGGGACAGAACCAGCACCCATCTGTCAGAATTCCCCTCCACACTGAATTCATTTGTCTTATATATGAACACACACACACACACACACACACACTGATTACAGCCTGTAGATTCAGGGACGGCTAGAAAATTTGACTAGAAAATTCAATTTTTATTTTTCAAGTTTATAAATTGTTCTATATTTACTTTTAGAATTGAATTTAAAATATTTTTGTTTCTTTATATTAAGCTTTTACAATATTTTTTTCTTTATTTATTAATTTCTATATCATTCAGAAAAGATATATCCCTCATATATTACTTATGTGCTTTGTTATAATTGAAACATAATGTTATTATAGAGAAGCATGCTTCAGTAAGTGGAGAAAATTCATGTAATACGTATAATTTTTAAAATCTCTATTTAATTAGTTTGAGTCATGAATTTATATCTATATTAAACAGTATAAAATATATAAATAACAAAAACACTACTTTTTTTAAGATTAAAGGATTAAAGGCTATATATATATATATATATATATAAATAGAGAAACAAAGCTATATATATATATATATATATATATATATATATATATATATATATATACATACGCACATTTCCGCTTTGCTAAATTATTTTTATATCTTCTAAAATAAATGTAGAAGGTGCCAAAAAAATACAAAATACATATATACATATATACCACCTACACAGTTAAAGTAAAACATGGTTAAGTAAATAGAAAAACATGCTTAAATTATTAGTTTTGTTTGGTTTTTCTATTTATTCAGTCTTAAAGTGTGCAAATCACATATTTCTTTGCATTTAAAAAAAACTTTTAAAGACAAAATAGCTAAAAATGTTGTGTATTTTAATAACACGCTGTATTTTCTGGGTTCAGACGAGTCCTTCAGCCGCATAAGAGTCTCTGGCTTTATGAATTATGAACAAAGAGAAGCGCTGAGCGCTCCGAGCCGCTCCGGCTGGAATCTGTCGCACTCCAGTATCACTCCCCCACGCTCATTTATTTATATAGTCTTGTTTTTTGGCTGTTCAAATATTTGTTATATTAGAAAAAATATTGTAACAGTGTTTTAATAACATATCAACACAATAAACAACAAAAGCCATACAAATAAATTGTGTTTTTCTGAATAAAAAAATCAAATTTTATCTATTTTACATGTTAAATATGTATATATTATATATACATATATATAATTCCGTGAATGTGTTGTGAGATATGTTTATCAGTGTGTTACTGTCTGAAGGTTCTATAGCAGGGAACCCTCCCGGTTCCGCTCGTTTGTTCTTTAGATGGTGATTTGGTGGGTAATTGTTCTTTGGCGTTAAGCAGCTTCTGTTCCTACTGTGAGATTATTGATCAGACCCTAAAGCAATGAATGACTAATCAGAGTGTATGAGTGTGAACTGTTGTGTGTGTGTGTGTGTGTGTGTGAGAGAGAGACAGAGAGAGAGAGAGAGAGAGAGAGAGAGAGAGAGAGAGAGAGAGAAAGCAGTAAACCCTTTGTCTGGATTCCTGAATTGATAATTGGGTGTGTGCTGTTGGTGTAAACACACACTGACCATCAGAACCGTAACAGAAGCTTGAGATTCTCACACTGAGCATCAGAATCGTAACAGACTCATAAAATTCTTACACTCTCCATCAGAACCGTAACAGACTCCAGAGATTCTCACACTGACCATCAGAACCGTAACACACACCTTAGATTCTCACACTGACCATCAAACAGACTCCTGATATTCTCACACTGACCATGAAAACAATAAAACAGACTCCTGAGATTCTCACACTGACCATCAGAACCGTAAAACAGACTCCTGAGATTCTCACACTGACCATCAGAACCGTAACAGAAGCTTGAGGTTCTCACACTGACCATCAGAACCGTAACAGACACCTAAAATTCTCACACTGACCATCAGAACCGTAACAGGCACCTAAAATTCTCACACTGACCATCAAAACCATAAAACAGACTCCTGAGATTCTCACACTGACCATCAGAACCGTAACACACGCCTAAGATTCTCACACTGACCATCAAAACCATAAAACAGGCACCTGAGATTCTGACACTGACCATCAGAACCGTAACAGAAGCCTGAGATTCTCACACTGACCATCAGAACCGTAACACACGCCTAAGATTCTCACACTGACCATCAAAACCATAAAACAGGCACCTGAGATTCTGACACTGACCATCAGAACCGTAACAGAAGCCTAAGATTCTCACACTGACCATCAGAACCGTAACAGGCACCTAAAATTCTCACACTGACCATCAGAACCGTAAAACAGACACCTGAGATTCTCCCACTGACCATCAAAACCAAAAAACAGGCACCTGAGATTCTGACACTGACCATCAGAGTCGTAACACATGCCTGAGATTCTCACTCTGACCATCAGAATTGTAACACAAGCCTGAGATTCTCACACTGATCATCAGAACTGTAACAGATGCCTGAGATTCTCACACTGACCATCAGAACCGTAACAGACGCCTGAGATTCTCACACTGACCATCAGAACTGTAACACAAGCCTAAGATTCCCAAACACTCTCCCATACTGAGTACAGTGACTTTCATTCAAAATATACTAAATTATATCCAGGGCTAATTACTCTCACTGCAATGAACTGTGCAGCTGGGTCAGTGTTCCTTAAGCATTGATAAAGGTGTGCCAAGTGGTCCAGCGGTCTAAAGCACTGCCACTATGATAGGGAGATTGCAGGTTCGAATTCTGGTCATGCAGCTTGTCATCAGCTGCCAGAGCCCTGAGAGAGCGCAATTGGCCTTGCTCTCTCTGGGTGGGTAGATGGTGCTCTTTCCCCTCACCACTCCAAGGGTGATGTCAATGAGCACAAGGCGTTTGTGAGCTGATATATCAGAACCGAGTCGCTGCACTTTCCTACATTCACGCTGTGAGGCTGCATCAGCAACAGTTTGAAAAGAGGCGGAGTCTGTCTTCACATGTGTCGGAGGAGGCATGTGCTAGTCTTCACCCTACTTGTGTTGTGGCATCACTAGTGATGGGGATATACAGCTGAGTAGCAGCTGAATGGGTGGAACAATTGGCCTACCTAAAATTGGGAGAAAAAATTGAAATAAAACGTATAAATACAGGGGTGGCACAATGAAACTGGAACACCTGGTTTTAGACCACAATAATTTATTTTCCAGACGGACAGTTCTGGTGGAAACAGGAGAGTTGAGGTGCACATTGAATTCTGCCGTGATTTGATCAGCCGTGGTTTTATGTTTTTTGGATACAATCCTGGTTACCACCCGAACATCCCTTTCAGACAGCTTCCTCTTACAGCATGCACAGTTAATCCTGTTGGATGTGGTTCGTCCTTCTTGGTGGTATGCTGACGTTACCCTGGATACCGTGGCTCTTGATGCATCACAAAGACTCGCTGTCTTGGTCACAGATGCGCCAGCAAGACGTGCACCAAGAATTTGTCCTCTTTTAAACTCTGGTTTGTCACCCATAATGTGTGACATACCATAACTGTGCTCTTACCCTGCTAATTGAACCTTCACACTCCTTCATTGTCCAACCCCTGTATTCACTTATATATATATGTGAAATCCAGTAGTGGGTGCAGAAAGCAACACGAGGTGTGAGGCAAAGTCAACGTTGGAGAAACATCTAGTCAGGAACGTTCAGACAACCTCAGAACCCTGCCTCACACACTGCTATTTTCTTAGCTTTCAATGGAAGTCAATGTAAAAAGAGTTTATTTCAGGTGATTGGGAAGAATTTCTATTGGTCCCAAAAAGCAAAAGTAATTCAAAAATCCACAAAAATTGAGATGCTTGTTTTTCATTGGACAGCGACAGGGTTTGTATCCTGGAAAACTGAGTTTTCCTCATGTTACTGAAAGTTTAGAGATAAAAATATAATGTAAATATTAAACTTGTTTCTAATCACACTGTTCACTCCCCCAGTCGAAACAATTGTATATGAGAAAAAAAGCTTTCAACAGATTAACTCCGCCCACTCATATATGTTATGTAAATGTTATGTAAACGTTATGTATAAAATCTGTCATGTTGTAATGTCACATCTGTTGTTCATGTTACCATCTGCATGCAACTGAATTTTTTAAATCAAACATCCACAATTCATTGGCAGTTCTCAGACTCCGCCCACTTGTGCTCTACTGTGCTCAGAGTTCATCATTATAAATAATTATTTTAAATCTCTACTTGTTGCATATTATGTGTCATATATTTAACTATTCACTGTTCCATTGGTCTGTGCTTTTCTGTGTAAGCTGGGTTTAGCTCCACCCACCTCTGTGAATGTTTGCGTACAAGATACGAAGTGATCTATGCAATATATTTTTAAAAACACAGTATTGTTGTGTGTGTGCAAATTGAAGTAAGGGTGAAAGTTAATATTTATATATTAAAATATCAAATTATTTTGTTTTGCAATACTCTATCAATTTTTCACAGTGCACAGTGTTGTTTTTTAATTATTATTTTTTTAATTTTATATTTAAAGATTAATGTCAGACAGTGGTTTATTTAGTGTTTTGTTTAAGCTCTACCCATTAGATCAGGGGTGTCCAAACTACGGCCCGCGGGCAATTTGCGGCCCGTTTCCTTTTTTGGAGCGGCCCACGAGGTATTTTAGAAATAGAATGAAAGTTGGCCCGCTGTTAAGAGGTTTTTATAATGTGAAATTCAACGTTTGAACGCTAGGTGTCAGAAACGGGCCAAAGAGTCTAAAAGCGGAGAGGGTGCGCAGTTGTAGCGCAATAAAAACGGGCCAAAGAGTCTAAAAGCGGAGAGGGTGCGCATTTCTAGCACAGAAAAACGGGCCAAAGAGTCTAAAAGCGGAGAGAGTGCGCATTTCTAGCACAGAAAAACGGGCCAAAGAGTCTAAAAGCGGAGAGAGTGCGCATTTCTAGCACAGAAAAACAGGCCAAAGAGTCTAAAAGCGGAGAGAGTGCGCAGTTGTAGCGCAATAAAAACGGGCCAAAGATTCTAAAAGCGGAGAGGGTGCACAGTTGTAGCGCAGAAAAACGGGCCAAAGAGAAAAAAAGATTCTGTTTTATTACAGAGTGTGGCCCGTGACTTCAAACATATTTCTACTTCTGGCCCCCAACAAAAAAAGTTTGGACACCCCTGCATTAGATAATAGTGTTTTAATATATTATTAGATTCCACCATTTAAATTGGATAAAAGTAAACTTTTAATCAGATTTTCTAAATATGATAATGCATTAGTGTGTGTGTGTGTGTGTGTGTGTGTGTGTGTGTGCTAGCATGTGTGTGTGTGTGTGTGTTGCAGTAGGTGTGATGGGGCTGCTGGTACGGTAGAGTATATGAGCAGGTGTGGAGGTCAGTTGAGTGGGCAGCAGTAGTGTTAGTGTGGGCTTTGAGTTCTATAGAAGCTAAATTACTGCAGTACTGATGTTTCAGTCTCTGCACACACACACAGACACACATACAGACAGACAGACAGATGCTATTTATTTATGATTATATAATATAGCTATTGCTGTAGTTTAGCTGCACTATTCAAATATATTTCCATTTACTGGTTAATTACAGTTAGTTACATTAAGGAATTTTTCACACCTGAAGTCTGAATGTTTTGAATGTTTTGAATGGTTTATGCATCAGATAGTGTAGTGTAGTCAGTCTGGTGAGTTGCCTTTCCGGGTGTTGTGGACCAATTGCAGAAAGTTACAGGTAGTTAAGGCGGCCTGTTGTCACTCATTAAACAATTGAAGAAGAAAAAATAGAGGTTTTATGCCAAAATACACAGCAGTACATTGATTCCTGTATCTACTGTAACTGTAGATTAAGCCTTATTTATAAGGCTGTTACACTCGTTCTGCTCCGGGACGCTCGTGCACACGAAGGGAGTCAGTTTCTGGCACAACACCAGAAAAGACGAGTCTCTGAACTGATGACCTTCTACAACAAGTGTGAAGTATTGAGAAGACCCTTCTAACTTAGGTGATGATGAAAGGATGTAGTAAAGTACTTTAATGTGATTAATCACTAAACTGCAGTGTGAAACCAAAACTAACTTAACTAATCGGACTAAATGTACAGTATACAATGTATTATACATATTTAGTTTGGTTTAGACTTTTATCCATCCTTTAGGTGTGAAAAAGAGTTTATACTGTATATATTTACACCATCAACCATACATTGAATAGGGGCTCCAAGTGGCTCCAAGAGATTTTTTCATGGCTGTTTGAACGTGCCAAATCGTTTTTTTTTTTTTTCTTTCAAATCAGATTTGAGTCACTTTCATATGTGGTCCTAAATCGGATCCGATCCACAGACATGCCACATGAATGTGAAAGGTCAAAAACGAATTCGTGTGTCTTTTTCATGCTTCTCTCTCGTAAAAACAGCAAAAGCAAACCACCTGGCCTTTTTTCACCTCTTTTTGAACCTCAGACCAGCTGTTTACTCTCCACTCCAGCAAAAGATGCTCCATATGAGCTGCTAACGCATCCATTTCCCTTTAGAAAGCTATGAGTCATCTCTCAAATATGACGTTTTTTTTTTGCTGTTGGTGAAAAAGAAGACCTTTATGCACGTATCAGTGTGCACATGTAAGACGTTTCAGGGACAGATTCGTTCACATTACATACAGATACAGGTCACTTACATTTGTGAATGTGAACTGACAAGATGGCCAAATCCAAAGTGAGCAAAAAATCAGATTTGTGCAATCAATGTGGCTTGTAATGTGAACAAAGCCTTAGTCATTGACACTATGGATCGTCAGTCTGAATCCCATCAGCACAGTTAGCCATTCTCTCTCTCTGTTTGGGTAGGTGGAGCTTTCCCCCCTCATCACTCCCATTGTGAGGCATGCTGGCACAGCCTTCTGTTGGCTGCTGTTTCATAGCTAGGGATCTGGTGCTTTCCTCCAAGTATGTTGTGATGCTGCTTAGTGATGCTGCATTGGCTGCAGTTAAAAAAGAGAGACCGAATCAGACTTCACATGTATCGGCAGAGGCATACGCTTGTCCACACCCTCCTAGTGTTGGGAAAATTACTAGAGATGTGGGAATACTAGGGAGTAGGTGGGCTAATTGACTTTCCAAATTGGGAAGAATATAGGATAAAATTAAAAATACTGGAAGTGGAGTTGAAGCAGGATGATGATGCTCAGTATGAGAGATGATGGCGGAGGCTGCAAGGGTTAATAAGATCTGAGACTGAAGCAGAAGGCCTCTTCCATGTCTACAGCAGCGCTGATTAGAATGTATGGATCCTGCTAAGTGACACAGTCACACACACGCACACACACATACACACACTGCTCTTCTCACTATCCCGCTGGGATGACATCTGCTGTCAGCCTGGCCGGACATACAGATTCAGCCATTTCCCTGAATAATACACACACTCTTTTACACACACACACACACACACACACACACTCACAGACACACTCAAGGCTCTATAAGAGGACCTGCAGGGAGGAGGCTGCAGGGAGTGCTCACTTGCTCCTCCCCCTTTGTGCCACATGTCTACATCACGATGGTGATGCTTTCACTTAGTGAATCTGCCTTTTCTGATGATGCCCATTAAAGCGACAGTACAGCAGATAATCAGACTCCCCCAGTTTCTCTCTGAAACCCAGTAGTTAGTCAGACTGGTCCGATTTGGTGTCAAAAGTTGCGTTTGTTAGTTGGACGCTGAAGTTATGAAGCTAATGTAGCTAACAAGCAGTAGAAGCTATTATACACCTGTTAGCATAAATTGTTCATTCAGCAAAGACTGATCTGCATAAACAGTTCAGTTGAGATTACTTGGATTTCTGCATAAACTGGTCATTAAATTCTAAGTTCTGATCTTCATCTAAGTCACAACAATAGACGAACAAAGTCTGCTTAAACTAATACCACACAAAAATATATGTTTGCATGGTTTTATTGAACACAACATGTTAACATTCATACTGCGGGTGGAAAAAGTATGTGAACCTTTGGATTTTATAACTGGTTGACTCTCTTTTGGCAACAAAAACCTCAACCAAACGTTTCCTGTAGTTGCAGATCAGACCTGCAGAACGGTCAGAAAGATTTTTGGACCATTTTTCTTCACAAAACTGTTTCAGTTCAGCTATAATATTCTTGGGATATCTGATGGGTGAATCGCTCTCTTGAGGTCATGATGCCACAGCATCTCAATTGGGTTGAGAAGATCAGGACTCTCCAGAAGGCATATTTTCTTCTGTTGAAGTCGTTTGTTTGTTGATTTTCATTCTATGTTTGGGTCGCTGTCCTGTTGCATCATCCATCCTCTGTTGATGCTAATGCTAATGCTATGCTACCAGTCAGCAATTACAAAAATATCATACAGGACAATATTTCAGCCAAAAAAATAATAATAATAAATGTATGTATACACAGGTGTTACAGTCTCACATACAGGGGTTGGACAATGAAACTGAAACACCTGTCATTTTAGTGTGGGAGTTTTCGTGGTGGATAAATTGGACCAGGCAGTCTGGTGGCCAATCTTCATTAATTGCACATTGCACCAGTAAGAGCAGAGTGTGAAGGTTCAATTAGCAGAGTAAGAGCACAGTTTTGCTCAAAATATTGCAATGCACACAACATTATGGTTGATATACCAGAGTTCAAAAGAGGACAAATTGTTGGTGCACGTCTTGCTGGCGCATCTGTGACCAAGACAGCAAGTCTTTCTGAGGCATCAAGAGCCACGATATCCAGGGTAATGTCAGCATACCATCAAGAAGAACCAACCACATCCAACAGGATTAACTGTGGACGCTGTAAGAGGAAGCTGTCTGAAAGGGATGTTCGGGTGCTAACCTGGACTGTATGCAAAAAACATAAAACCACGGCTGATTAAATCACGGCAGAATTCAATGTGCACCTCAACGCTCCTGTTTCCACCAGAACTGTCCGTCACCACAATAAGTTATTGTGCTCTAAAACCAGGTGTTTCAGTTTCATTGTCCAACCCCTGTATGTTACAGGTGTAACAGGTATTGCATGTGTTATAGGCTCACAGATCATACAGGTGTGACATGTTCGCAGGTATTAAAGATGTTACAGGTGTTAGTACTGTAACTACACTCTGAGGGTCAGTTACAGTGACAGCAGTAATTACCCAGAATGAAGATGGAGGCACTAAATGAGGTGCTGTGTGCAGTCTGGGGATCAATCTGTCAGAGCTTTGCTGACTGCGCTGCTTTACTCATTATACTCCTGGAACATAGTGGTGGGGTGTGAGTGGGTAGTTAGGGAGGGGTCAATATTATTGCAGATTTTAATTCAGAGTGGATTTAATTTAGTTCTCGAAGCTTTGAATCTTTAATGATGTTTTTGGGCAGTAGCAGAGTGTTGATTGCTGTGAAACATGTTTACCCTGCTCTGTATTTCTTTAATTTTTTTCACATTTTTCTTTTGTTTAGTAGGGATACAATGAATGGAATTATTTAGGGCCAAACCTTTGCATAAAAAAATAAAACATTTGGTTAAATACCTAATATTCTTCTAGACTAGATTAAAGATAATATATTTTTCTAAAAAAACTCACTTTTGCTGTGTAAATAGTCAAATTTGAGAAAAATGAAAGATGTATTTTTCTTGTATTTGTAATGTGTTTTTTGTCTAAATGTCCTCATTTTTTTAACATGGCTGTATAAAAGAGAACACTGTCTTTACATCACTGATTTCCTTTGCATTACAAACTTCCAACAACTAAGAAGCCCAGTTAAAATGTAGTATTGAAGTTAATGATCTCTGTTGGTTTTGTTTTTCAGGCGTTTAAGGAGATGCTGTACGCAGCCCAGGACCAGGCGCCCTCCATAGAAGGTAAGCAGGCTGCCCTTAGAGGAACCACGCCGGCCCAGCCAGGAATAACCAGCACTATTAATAGAGAACATTCCAGAAACGTTGTGTCTTGCAGCATTGCCCCACTGCCAGCCTGCCCTGGCCTGTCCAGGGGGTGTGGGCAGGGGCAGGGCTTTGGCTGTAATGAGTGTGGGTCACAGTGATGATGCTGTTGATTTTAATGCAGTAATTGGCCGTGCCGGACTGAAATGCTAATGCGGGTACTGGTTAGTGCTGTGTGACGTGGGCGGGGGTCACCTTCGGCCTTACGGTGATTTATTACAACTTTATAGGAAACGATTCAGTGAATCATGATTTTTTTTTTGTGTGTTGTATTTTACCATGGTTATAATGCATTATTCCACAATTATTTTTAATTACAATAGTAGAGAATGTAGAAAAAAAGAAAAAAGAATGTAGAGATATTTGACTATTTGACTTTTTAACTTACTGCACATTTCCTTACAGAGACTTAAAAAAAACTTGAGTAATTGGATGATGTGCAGCAAAAAATTAAATACAAATCACTAAACTCTGCATTAGAGAGTATTTGGATGTCAGTTTTTAATAATCTGACACTTCTGATGCATCTGCATCAAAATATTGCGATAATTTTTATTAAAAAAATAATAAAAATCTAATATTTTTACCATAGCTTTCTTCTCTGTCAGTGTTTGATTAAGTTCACCACTTAAGTGGTGGCTTTTATATTGATTATATAAATCTAAACATAAATCAAATTTATATTGTATCTACCCAAATTTAAGAAATATATTGTGATACAAATTTTGACCATATCATTCAGCCCTAGCAGAATGTAAATAAGTATAAAGATATTTGTTGATTTTTACAATTTAAAAAAGGCCTAATTATTCGATTTTAAACCTAAAGCCTTGTTTCTGTTGGAGTTTAAAACTTCTATTTAAGTATTTAAGCATTTAAACTTGGTGAATTGGCCTGACTGGTAGACTTTGTGGTGCTGGTGGTTGGTCTTGTGGTTTTAAAATCTGCATATTGTTCTTTATAATGGTGGTGTCTCACCTTTCTACTTTGTCAGTGCCAACGGTTTCATTGCAGATTAAGCAGGCTGCTGTTGTGCTTCTCTCAGGCAGAATAAACCTGTTTTTTTATCCGTTTCTCTTTTCATTGTTGCAATGATTATGATCCATGGACTGCATGGCAATACAGCGTTCTTTAATGGTCAGGATAACACAGAACCACCACAACAGTGACTGCAGTCACACAGCATACGAGTAGATTGGACACAGCGGTGCTGCTGGAGTTTTTAAACACTTACTGTGCATTCTGTTACACATTACACCTAGCTGTTCCACCTGTAGATTGGAGCCAGAAGCTCTGGCTTAGAAAAGTGCTGTTTAGTGGTGGTCCTGATCATTTAAAAACAGGGGGAAAGAGGATAATAATATAATAGTAGTAATATTAAGTATGCTGAGAAACACTGAAAATACTGAAGGCTGTAATTATACTAATGCAAAGTATCCTTTATGATCAGTAAAGCGGAAAAATAGATAGTATAGAAACAATAAGGTGGTCATAATGTTATGCTTGATCTGTTTATTTGTTGTGTATTTTTAGTGACTGCTGCAATACCACATATACACACGCACATATACACACACACATGCTCCAAGGTCACCTGCCCCCACCACTCCAACAGCTCTTTCATGTTCCTCTGCAGTCACAACAGACTGAATATGATGGAGGGTTGGAATGATGGAGGGATGGAGGGATGAAGAGTGAGGAAGGATATTACTGCTCACACTCATATTAGAGTCCACAGCACTGACCCTAACCAGATTTTGGTGGGGATTAAAATGCTGACTCCAGCTGAAATGTGTTAGGTGTGAATGTGTGCGTGCGTGTGTGTGTGTGTGTGGAGTAGTGGGGTCTTCTGGGATCAGCGCTGATGATTTTATCGTGATTTTATTAAATAAAGCGCTGATGAAAGGCCAGTTACTGCGGCCGGGTTTATAGAGAGCCTGAGCCGGACCGGGTTTAATATTCTGACAGAGTTCTGGTGCCCCGGGGAGGCAATTTATAGGGTTATTACAGACACCTCCACCCCCCAGTCCCCCCTCCGCTCCCCCTCCGGTCCCACACGAGCAAACTGTAGCTGCACCACACAGAATTAGAATCAGAAGTAATAATCTGAATGTGAATCTGAAAGTATCCAGGTTTATAGTGTCAGAATGAGATTTAGCATTAGAATGACAGACTCAGAATTAGAGTCAGATAAAGTATGAATTAGAAGCTGAATCTGAGCCAAAATCACAAGAGTGTAAATCAAAGTCAGAATTAGAATCAGGGTCAGATACACACCCGGAATCAAAAGCAGAGTACAAATTAAGCTACATTCACACAGCAGGTAAAAGTGGACCAAATCTGATTTCCTTACCAATCTGATATTTGGTTTATTGTAATGTGTCTGAACGGTTCTTGCTTTGTAAGTGAAATGCATGCACAATAGTGTATTGCTTCACAATTTTTTTTTACTTTAATCCAGAGTAATAAGTGGTGCTCTCAAAATAAAAAAAAAAAGTTTAGGAGTTTAGACTGATATCTGATCTTTTTTTTATTTATTTTTTATGCTGCAGCTGTGAGTGTGTTTGGCCACTTGACTAGTACCAATGTAAGACTACAACAAATGTCCTCTAATATTATATATTATAATGTTATTTTATATATAATGAAATGGACACATCAGTCCAAATATGTTCTGTTTCCTAATTTTCCGCTACAGAAATCCTCAAATCTCTGCTACAGTCCATTTTTTCTTCTCCTTGATTCGTATTGCCTCAAATCGGATTTGTATCAGATTTAAGTACCACATATTATAGTGACCCAAATCGGTATTGGAAAAGTCAATGATCTAGTGTGTTTTTGCTGGTTACACAGCCACGCAAATGACATTTACCTGCAGTGTGAACATAGCCGTAGAGTCAGACTGAATATCTGAAGTATTACTTTGAAAAAAAACTTGTAAAATGAAGACACTGTTTTTGTCACAAATTTAATTTACTAGATAATTTTCAACATTTTAAAATTATTATTATTATTATTATTATTATTATTATTATTATTATTATTATTATTATTATTATTATTATTATTACAAGGTTTATGGTTGGAAATAAAGTGTATTTTGTGGTGTAATATTTTATATGTTATATTTTTTGTAAACTATAATGCTGCTGTCCTGAATAAAGAAAAGAATATCATTTACAGAAATATTTTAGCATGCTAACAAACTATAATCTGGTAACAAACACACAAGTGTTTATCACTAATGCTCCTACACCAAACTGAAGAAGTTATAACAAAATATATTAAAATGTAATGTATAATTTGTTTGTTTTATTAATAATTGGTTTACTTGTTAGGGAAGGAGCTCCTCTTTTCAGAGTTTCTCTCTCCCAGTGCAGTGTAGTTAGCATTAGCTATATAGCTACACAGAGTAGCACCACAGAACGGCATCAGAGAGCCAAAATACACCAAGTTAAGGTTTATTGATAAACTCTACTCAAATAAACTGAAGAAATAAAGCTTTGACTTTCAATTTTCATGGTCAGTATCAGTTACTACCTCTTTACAGACACAGACTGACTATTGTTTACCACTTGAAAGATACAAGCAGAAAAGGCTAGCTTAGCATTAGCACGCTGAGGTAACTGAGCACTAGCATACATCTGCTAAGCTAAAAGACTGTTTATCTGTCTATATAGTTACAGCTATGGAGGATTTAAAGATGTCTTTCTATCTCTATGTTAATGAAAATACTTTTCAGTTGTAAATAATGGAAAATGTACTATTAGCAAAGAGGGATTTTTATTTAAACTGCTAAAAAGAAACCTGCTAATTTGAAATAACCTGACCTTGAGATAGCGTGGTAACCTAAATTAGTATTATTCAGTATTATGTGGTAATACAGTGGTAATGCTGTGAAAACTGGAGAAATGTGTTGCCGTTTAGCTGAAATGATCCAGAACCTGTGGTAGAAATCTAGCTCCTCAGTTTAATCATTCTGGAGCCGTGGCTCAATGCCAAGCACTCATCAGTCTGGGTTAATTGAGGAGTGTAATTAAGTGATGCTGTCGTCGGTGCTGTGTGTGTCCTGGACGCAGGTCTGTGTGTTTAATGTGAGCTGAAGCTTCATATTCCATATTCATATCCCAGTGTTTTTAATTAGAGTGCATCTGGCAGTGAGCGCCTCTTCGTCTATTTATACCGCTCTTCACCAGAACCGCACCACTGACCCGCTCATCACTGCACCAAACACCGCCAACAGTCTAGGCAGAGTGATAGCAATATGAGTATGTGTGTGTGTGTGTGTGTGTGTGTGTGTGTGTGTGTGTGTGTGTGTGTGATTGTGTCTGGTGCTGTTCCAATTCTGGTCCAGAAATACATCTGAGAATTTTCAAGTCCAACACTGTTGGTAGGACTTACTGGGGTTTGGTTTAGCCAGTATTGGTTAGTTGGTGTTTGGGTTAGTTTAAGTTGTTGTTAGATTGGTTTGGGGTTAGATTGAGTTGGGGAGATTGTACAGTTTTTTTGCACCATTTTAAAAGTCAAATTTAATTAGCCTGCAATAAATATCATTTAAGACCCAAAAATAGTAACATTTTCTTTGGTAGAAAATTATTTTTTGTATTGGAAATCAAAACTTAACATGGCTAAATCGACCTGCAGGATCTCTGGTGTAACTGGTGATACCATATTTTTCGCATTATAAGGCGCATCAATTAACATCTATTTTGTGGTAAATTTTCATACACAAGGCCAAACTTGGTTAACTGGTATTGGGGTTAACTGAAGTTGGAGCTAGCTATAATTTGGTTTAGCTGACATTAGGGTAAGTTGGTGTTGTGATTTGCAAGTGCTCAGGTTGACCACAGCCTGGGTTAGTTGGTGTTGGAATGGTGTTGGTGTTAGCTGAAGTTATGGTGAGTTGGTTTTAAGGCTAGCTGATTTTGAGGGTAGTTGAAGATGAGATTAGCTGATTTTAGGTGGTTGGCAGGAGTTGGAATTAGCTGATGGTGGGATATTATTGCTTTGTTTTCTGATAGATGGGGTTTGCTGTGGTAACTGCGGATAGTACTAGTTAATAATGGAATAGCTGGTGTTAACAGTGCTGAGGTTGGCTGAAGCTGGTGATGGAAGCAGCTGGTGATGGATTTTAGGGTTTTAGGATTTAGTGGTGATTGCATTTAGTGTGGATGCTCAGCTGCTGTTGTGGTTTGTTAGTGTTACCAATAAAGCCAAAACTGTGCACTAGAGACCACAGATGGAGGCAGACTTCCTTACTTATTTGGTAGACCAACCCCCTACACACAGATCTCAAAATCAAGAATCAAGAATCTCAAACCAGTGCAGAAACAAATCTGATCAGAAACTTTCTGCAATCAGTGAGCCGGATGTGTGCGTGTGTAGTGTCAGTAGGAGTGTGTGATGTGTTTGAAGATGAGTCGATCTGTCGTTGTTAGTGTTGGTGGGAGGCAGCAGTTGGAGAGCGGTGTGTGTCCTGCTGTGGAAGCAGGTACTGTAATTAACACCAGCAGCTTTGTCTGATCTGTCTAATCCCACAGTCCGACTCATTATCCTCCTCGGGTGTAAACTTTAATCTAATAAATATCAGTATTTTAGCTGTATGGTAAGTTGCTTTATAATGGATGTCCCTGTTGTTGGACTGATGCTCCTGTTCGGCATGTCTGTCATTATTGTGTGCGATTAAAGCAGCAGTGGGCGGAGTCTCCCCCTTGAGCCCAAGGTCAGGGATGCTGGAGCATCAGCTGAAGCCTCCTCCCCCACCTGCTGCATTATTTATACCCCCTACCTCTGGCTCTATCCCCCCAAATTACAGCAGCCTCCTCCCAGTCTGTTCTTTGGGTGGTAAACTGGGGGTGGACCGCTGAATATTCTTAGAGTGGGGCCAATTGATTTCCAATTCTGTGTGATGGGTTTGAACTGATCATGGGGTTGGGCAGGTTTCTGAAGCATGGACTGCACTGGCTGTTAGATAAGAGGGATGTAGGTTTCTTTATCTTTGTTAGCATTGCAACCTTCTGATAGGGAGTCATGGTTACCACTCTACTTCTCTATCCCAACAAGAATCACAACAAGAATCAGGACACCCCACCTCTCTATCTCAACAAGAATCCAAATATTCTACCCCTCCATCCCAACAAGAATTGGAACACTTTACCCCTCTATCCCAACCAGAATCAGGACACTTTACTCCTCTATCCCACAACAAACGGAACATCTTACCCCTCAATCCTAACAAAATCAGGACATCCTACCTCTCTGTCCTCATAAGAATTGAAATGCCCTACACCTCTATCCCAACAAGAATTGTCACACTTTCTCCTCTATCCCAAAAAGAATCGAGACACTCTACCCCTCTATCCCAACAAGAATTGTGACACTCGACCCATCTATCCCAAAAAGAATTGAGACACAACACCCCTCTATCTCACCAAGAATTGAGACACAATACCCCTCTATCCCCACAAGAATCAGGACACCTCATCCCTTCTATCAAAACAAAAATCAGGACATCCTACCCCTCTGTCCCACAACAATCTGAACACCTTGCCCCTGTATTCCAACAAAAATCAGGACATCCTACCTCTCTGTCCTGATAAGAATTGGAATGCCCCACCCCTCTATCCCAACAAGAATCGAGACACCCTACCCCTCTATCCCAACAATAATTGTGACATTCGACCCATCTATCCCAACAAAAATCATGACACTCTACCCCTCTATCCCAACAATAATTGTGACATTTGTCCCATCTAGCCCAACAAAAATCATGACACTCCACCCCTCTATCCCAACAAAAATCGCGACACTCTACTCCTCTATCCCAACAAAAATCAGTACACCCTACCCCTCTATCCCAACAAGAATCACGACACTCTACGTCTCTATCCCAACAAGAATCAGCACACCCTACCCCTCTATCCCAACAAGAATCGTGACACTCTACCCCTCTATCCCAACAAGAATCGTGACACTCTACCCCTCTATCCCAACAAGAATCGTGACACTCTACCCCTCTATCCCAACAAGAATCGTGACACTCTGCCCCTCTATCCCAACAAGAATTAGTACACTTTACCCCTTTATCCCAGCAATAGTCAGGACATCCTACTCCTAGGCATTAACATGCAAAACAGAGGGGTGAGGCTAAGTGGTTAAGGCAAGGGGTGAAATGGTATTTGGAAACTGTGGAAACGACACACTCTGAAAGAGTAACAGCAGCGTCTTGGAAAGAGACTGAGGGTCCGAGTGTGTCTGAGTGAAGCTGCCCTAGTTAAAGCAGCACACACACACTCACAAAGATACACACACACTCACACAGATACACACACACTCACACAGACAGACAGACAGACAGAGGCTTTATAGCTACAGAGGCGACCTCTACACATCCATTATTCATCTGTGAATTACATCCAGGCTGAATGCCGCTGTGTGTGTGTGTGAGGGGGAGGGTGTTAGTGGAGGTGAGGTTGAGAGCTCTCTGAAGCTTCTGAACAGAATTAATGTATTTATGGGTTCAGCAGAGTGACAGAACCCGGTTCTGAACAAATCCCTCCGAGTGGAGAACCGGTAGAAAATCTTGTTCCCTAAAACAGGGTTTATCAACCTGTGGACTGGAGATTGCAGATCTATCCTCAGGGGAAGGAAGTAGTCTGCAGTAGGCCAGTAAAAACACTTAAAAAAAATACATAATAATAATAAACAAAATAATAACAATATGTATAAAAATATTTAAACTATGAACCTTATGTAAACTACTGTAAACTAATCTAAATTTATCTTTATCATAACAATATTCTGTGATTAATCGCAAGTAATCACACCCTTTCTTCTTCTTGGGACTGAACCTTAAATAAGAAGTAATAAAATGTAAAAAAAAAAAAAAAACAAAGAATGTTAGATCGGCGAAATGGAATGATATATTTATAATTTAAGTGGTTTAAATCACTAATTGAAATCAGATTATTTACAATGTTATTGTGTGATTAATCATGATTAATACATTTAAATGCTGTTATTTCCTTGAAATTTTTAAAGGGAGAAAGAGAGAGACTAGCAAACATACTTCAGCCTCTTTTACATTATTATAATATCTTAGGGAAATTTGGATACTGTTTAAATTAGAATAGTTTAATGTGCTGAGAAAACGTTTAAAGGAGAGCTTTACCATCAAACAGGAGGAAGCTTTAATTGAGATTTGAATGGATATCACAGCATTAATCATTTAATATTTAGAACAATGTAATCATAAATGACAATAAGCCACTCCCCTAATTGTAGCAGCTCTAGTATTATGTAGAATTATATACAGTATTATATTTTATATATTTTATATATATCTTTGTTTCATAATTACTAAATATTCTGAATCCTCTGCAGTGAGCCAGTAAAAGCACTTTAAGTATCAAATATATACATAAAAATAATGAGAATATGTAAAAATTAGAATTTCAGTCATGTTTAAACTATAAACCTTACGTAAACTAGTGGTGTCGATTAATTAAAAAAATTGGATTAATCTAAAATCGAAATTAATCTTTATCATAACATTATTCTGTGATTAATCGCAAGTAATCCCACCCTTTCTTCTTCTTAGGACTGAACTTTTAATAAGGAGTAATAAAATGTTTAGAAGAATAAATGTTAGATGTGTGAAATGAATTATATGTATATAAGGTGGTTTAAATCACTAACTATAATTAAATGAATATAAAAAAACTGTTATTTTGAGATTAATCATGATTAATATATATAAATGCAGTTATTTCCTTGACATTTTTAAAGGGAGAAATAGAGAGAGACTAGCGAACAGACTTCATCCTCTTTTACATTATTATAATATCAGGGAATTTTGGAGGCTTTATAAATAAGTGTTTTAATTTGCTGAGTGAAAGTTTAAAGCAGAGCTTTAGCATCGAACAGAAGGAACCTTAATGTTAATTGACTCCCCTAATTGTAGCATGACACATCTCGTATATGCTGTATATAAACAGCATATTATGCACCTCTAGTTAGTAATATATATATATATATATATATATATATATATATATATATATATATATATATATATATATGTAATTATATGCACTATTATATTTTACAACTGTATATTTCGTTTCATAATTACTAAATATTCAGAATCCTTTTTTCAGTAGATTATGAGTGCGAGTTTATGTATTTATGCAGGCGTCCCGCTGAGTGATGTTCAGAGCTGAGGTTTGGACGGGATCATCCCTCATTTATAAGCGTCTGTAACCTTTTCTCACATTCAGGAGGGGAAAATATGCTGCGTGTGTCGCGACACATTGATCGCATGTGTTTAGTTGTTATTGCAGACAGCGACTGATGCTCGACTCCACATCAAACATACTGCTGTAATAAAACCATCATATTTATATTTATATGTATATATGTATATATTTGCATTACAGAGAGTAGTGCAATAAGAGCTGTATCACTTTTTCACATTCTGAAGCTGAAGATATCACCGTACAGTACAGTGAAATAATATCTGCTGTGAGTGTGTTTGGTCTGTGTGCTCCTGCAGTGCAGAGCTATAGGAGGTTGTGGCTCTAACATATGTTCAGGTATTTCAGAACAGAGTTACATATTCAAAACACACTTTCATACCAGCGACATGTTTTAGCCTCAGACTTATTAAACTAAAGCAGTAGAGATGCATTTTATTACCAACCATTCACTATTGGGGACAAACCAGTGTAGTGCCTGCTAGGCATGGGCGATATAGCCCTAATATAATATCACGATATTTCCATGTTTTTTTCGCCATAACAATACTTTTGGCAATATGATATATATATTTCAAGAATACACTACTGCAACAAAATGAAAATTAATTTTTATTATTGCTTATGATATGAGATATTAAACAAATACAATAATTTTATCAGCTTTCTAAGATAAGTCAATGATCCAGAATGTCATGATACTAATAATGCACTCCGTATATCTCCATATATCTAGGATTAAAGTAAAATAAATGATACTGGACAGATATAATCTCTAGTCTATATTAGATAAATAATAGGAAATGAGAACAGTGTGAATTTTTCTTTTGCTAAAAACAGTAAAAAAAATAAAAATAAAAAATAAATAGTCCCCTTATGTGATAATTAGATGTGGGTGATATGGCGTGATATTTCAGGGCATAATATCGTTCACGATATTCAAAAATGTTGGCGATTTTATGATACGTATGTGTATGATACGATATGGCACACCCCTAGTGTCTGCATCATCTTTTTCCACAGTCAGGCCTTTGTAATTTGTGCAGCATGTGGTTTTGCATGTGGTCTTGTTGAAAAATGCATAGACATCCCTGAAAAAGATGTGTTTCTCTGAGATCTCAGTTTACTTTTCATTCATTTGCATGAATGCTGCATCCCAGAAGTGTACTGGAACACCCCATTCCATGACAGTTTGGATGATCCTTTTCATTTTTGGTACAGAACCCATAATGTCCATTTCTTCCCCCCAAAAATATGAAATACTAATTTTATACCACTTCCTGTTGCCTATCCTACACCAGATGCCCATGGTCCTAGAAAAGCTGATGTCACTTCTAGACATGGTTAACATAAGTCTTATGTTTTGCACAGTAAAGTTATAAATAGTATTAGTGAATAAAGTAACTCTGTTTTGTAGAGCTTGATAAAGTAATCTCTTGCCCATGTGGTTCTGTCAGTTTAGGATTGTGCCTTTGCCCTTTACACACTGATTTTCCTTACCAATAAATGCTTTAATGACAATATGAGCTTTAAAGAGAGAAATATCCAATTATTTTAAAACATTTTATTTATTTTCTCAGGCATTTGTTACAAACTGGAGATCTTTTGCCCGTCTCAGCCTTTTGTGAATACTGCTTTTGTACCAAATCTTTTTTTTTATTAATTTAGTTATTTTCTCATCACTGGCTTTAAATTCCCCCATTTTAACTTTTTTTTTAGAATGCATTGCAGACCTGAAATACAGAAATGAGTGTACTGTATATATTAACTATAAGCTTTCTTTGCATGTTAGCTATTTTAGCCTTGTAGCTTCATTGCTAAAACTATGAGATGCATCAATACCATTTTTTTTTCCAAACAAGTACGAGTACATGATTGGTTTACACTCACAAATACCTACCAATACCTACCGCTACCTATCATAAAAATGTAAGATTGTAGTTATTTTATTTTTTTAATACATGTTTTTATTGGAGATTATATTAAGTTACAGTACACATAATAACAACATTTTTTCTACAACCCCCCCCCCCCCCATGCATGTTGGTCTACGGAGAATACAAAAAAGATAGAGAGATAGGAGATAATTCGTGTTTTTAGGCTAAACAATACAATTAAATGTAAACATACAAATGTGAATAGGATATCATATTTAAAAAATACTAAATAATAATAATGAAAGTACATGTAACAATGAGTATAGTAGGCGCACAGTAAAGTTATTTGTTTAAGGAATTGCAATGCAACAGTTAATTTTGTTCATTTAGAGTCATATTATATAATGTATATTTTTTACTTTTCCAAATAAGCATATTTAAAATAAATTAAGAAATTATGCTTTTTAATAAAAAAAAAAAGAGATTTTTATCACACAGTTTCACTGTGTGGACATAAGTTGAACTCCGCAGCATTTTGATCATGTGACCTCACTAAGCTTTGGATCTGTATGAACTATTTAACTTTAACAGCATGAGAGAAGAACTAGCCAAACTCTGCATCTTCTCACAGAGTAGAATTCATGAATTACGATTTGCTAAGCTGCGGGTGTTTAGATTCACTTGTGTACTCTCTCTCTCTCTCTCTTTCTTTCTCTCTCTCTCTCTCTCTTTCTTTATCTTTTTTATTTGCTTGTTTGCTCATGTGTGTATATATTTATATACATATATATATATATACAGAGGTGGAAAGTAATTAATTACATTTACTCAAGTTACTGTAATTGAGTAGATTTTATGAGTAATTTGTCATTTTTAAAGTAGTTTTTAAATAGGTAATTTTACTTTTACTCAAGTACATTTTGACACAAGTAATCTACTTTGCTACATTGGAAAACTCCCTGTTACTGAGTTTTAAAAAAAAGCTGGGAAAAACACAGTTGACTAAATAAAAAAAAAGAATAATTGGCGCGGATGCGCCGGCGCACTGATGCTCGCGTGTGGAATAACGAGGCAATGACGTCCTCATGCAATACAAAATGTGCCCTGCCGGACAGAGCTGTCAGCTTTCAAAACTTCCACATCAAACCTGCGAAAGCATGTGGTGGTAAATATTTTTATCATTAAACAATCTGCTTGAATGTTAATAAAAACATGTAAATAGCAGTTAAAGCAGAGCAATGACAAGTTAAAAAATAAAAATGACCTGTAAAACTATAAAAATACGGTTTATAGTCACGTATATGACCATAACTTTTTAACAGTAAAGAAAAAAATGGATGATAGAAACCTATGCCTCTTGTTCTTGAAAATGTTTTATGGGCTGGTCTGAACAAATACTGCCTGAAAGATCCAAATTATTATGTTTAATAATAGTTAATTAAAAACCATTTAATTTATGATTTGTTGTAATTTTTTACATCAAATAATTAAAAGTAACTATGTAACATTTACTCAAAGTACATTTTAAATTGAGTACTTTTTTACTTTTACTCGAGTAGATTTTTAGATGGGTACTTTTACTTTTACTTGAGTAGAATTTTAGCAAAGTAAAGGTACTTTTTTTTTGTACTTTTTCCAATTATATATATATATAATTCAGATTTGTGCATGTGTCTGTTCCTTAGTGCAGCAACACGCAGTAGGTATAGGATGATGGTATTGGGGATTTGTTGGTGAGTATGAGTACAATAACATGGTATCAGGCCAGATAAGATACCAGTATTGGTATTTATGCAACCCTAGCTAAAACTAAAGAAGCCCAAGAACTATAGACATCAAACCTGTCTTGACTAATCTATTAAATATGTAGTAAATTAGGTGGATTTGAGTTAAAGTTCCACTTTGAAAGGTTTAAATGTTCATGATCTGGACGGGGCTGTTTCCAGGAAACACTGTTCAGAAAAAGCTATTCAGACCATTCACACAGTCTCAGTGTGTGCCGTGTCGCGCCGTATCGTGCCGTGTCGTGTGGTGTGGTGTTGTGTTGTGTTGTATGAATCCGTGGCCTTTTATTCTTCAGTAGACCTTCAGCCTCCTGCTTCACTGCACATACTTGCTGTGATGCAACGCAAGAAGCTGCAGGCTGCACTCTGATTGGCTGACGCACTCCGCCTGGACCAGGTGTGTTGCTGTGCAATCTTCTGCACGTTAGCGTTCAGTCTAAAGTGCAATCATCTCCTGACACACTGGAGCGGCGAGAGAACAACAAAGCCCCCAACGCTTTCAGCTCGAGATCAGAGCGGCCTTTTATACTGGATATCTGTGTGTATACATATATATAGATCAGCCAAAATATTAAAACCACCTGCCTAACACTGTGTAGGTCCCACTCTACCAAAACAGATCCAGTAGGATCTGGCATCAAGGCGTTACCAGCCTCTAAGTAAGCATCAGTGAATCTTGGGCACCCATGATCCAGGAATGTTCTTCCAGGCCACTGAATCTTTTGGAGATGTTCTGACCCAGTCGTCTAGAACATCACAGTTCAGTTCTTTTTAAAATGTCTCAGATTTGTGGCCTTTTCTTAGCATTGAGGTCAGTGGAAAGCCTTAATGATGTATGGTTGCTGAGCCATGCTAAAACTGTGGTAGTAATGCTAAAAGAGGCCAGTAGCTGCAGTGCTAACACTGTGGTAGTGACGCTGGACGGGGCCAGTTGCTGCCATGATGACACTACAATAGTGATGCTGTATGTAGCTGTCATGCTAACACTGTAGTAGTGATGTTGGACGTCATACTAGTAGTAGTGATGTTGGGTGAGGCTGGTATGGTAACTGACATGATAATGCTCCAATCACAATGTAGGACAAAGCAAGTAGCAACTTTTAAAGTGGCAGTCTGTACTGTTTTGTTTCTTAGGAATATATCATAATATATTCCTTCTAAAAACTGGGGTGTCGGGTTGCTTTTCGCTGGAGTTCTTCTGGCCACGTCACACGTCTTAGCCCCTAAAATAGGATCCGGCTCAGTTTTACTGAACGCGAGCGGCTGGTGGAGCTATGGAGACTTCAGAAGGGGAAACCCAGAGCTCAGTAGCTCATTCATCCATAGTAAACACTAAGTCTGTAGTTAAGGTGAAGTTTCTGAATGAGCGCTCTCTCTCTCTCGCTCTCTCTTTTAAACTGAACATAACCTGGAATCAGATTCATCCGCTCTGAAAGGAGACCGCATCACACCCACCCACTTTAAAATGATTCTTGTAGCATGCTCAGTGCAATAACCCATTCTCACCAGAGAGAGCCCTAAATCTCAAAACTTACCCTTCGTTCACACTGGAAAGCGACGAGTCGCTTGTGTTGCCCAGCGTTTGTCGCTTGTGGGCGTGTCAAGCTCAACGCCCGCGTTTATCATGGTCCAGCCTCCGACAAGAAAAAAGGCACAAAAAAGGAATCGCTTGGCCACTTTATTCTACAGCTATAACTCCCAAACTTGCTGGACTCTTGGGCGTTTCTGTGATTTAACTGCTCTGGAAACGCAGCCATTCCTGCAGATCCACGTGGGTCCACCCCATTCAACAGAATGAGTAGCGAAAGAAACAAGAAATTCAGAGAGCAGGAGCTTGAGGATGTCAGACCGCCTTGTTTATGATTGGTCCAAAAAAAAGCTAGGAGCGAATCGGGTTAGAATGTTGCTTCACCGCGTCATAATTCATTTACTTAAAGTTGAGAAAAATTTAGCTCCGTGTCGCTTGTCGCTCTGTCGCTTTGTCGATTTTCGCCTCTCGCGTGTCGCGGCGACAAATCGTGCCCTGCCATTGCAAATGAATGGTCGCCTGTCACTTTGTCGCTTTCCAGTGTGAACGCAAGGTTACAGAAATCAGCTTTAACTTGGCCAGTAGTGCTGTGAGATAAGACCCATGACTGGTGTGGTAAATCTAACATGTTATGAAAACTTTACTTAGTTTACTTAGTATGTTCTGTTTCTCAAATGAATATGTTAGCTATTATGAGACGCTATGCATTTCCGGTTCTTATTTAGCAAGAAAAAGAAGCCATAATCACTCTAACAAATCTGATTTGGAACGCAACTGTACCAGTGGCCTTAGTAACCACTTGATCCTTCAGTTAAAAAGAGGCCAATGTTATTTTCTTTACCTGTTAGTGGTGTTAATGTTACGGCTGATGTGAGTTTAGTTATGAGGATCGGTTCTCCTGGTCTGTAGTATGTTTTCATGCTCACACACTGAAAGATCACCTTGACCCGTTTGCTGTGTCCCACCAAGATCTCATCACCAGTCAGAACCAGGATTTATATGGGTTTTTGCTTTTAGAGCTAAATTTACCCAGGTGCCTTTGTGAGCTGAAGCAGGTGAGCACAAATTGACTTAAGCCTCCTGGGACTCTCTGTATTACTGTGTGTGTCAAAAGAGAGAGAGTGTGTGTGTGTGTGGGTCAGTGTGTGACACACATGTTGGAAATGTTTAACACCAGATTCACTCTACACAGAAACTTTGCTGTGAGGATGATTTGATTGCATTCAGCATGAGAATGGGAGTATTAATTAGCTCAATATGTCAGTCTCTCTATCTATCTATCTATCTATCTATCTATCTATCTATCTATCTGTCTGTCTGTCTGTCTGTCTGTCTGTCTGTCTGTCTGTCTGTCTGTCTGTCTATGTCTGTCTATCCATCAGTCTCCCCATCTGTCCATCTGACAGTATATCTATCTGTCTGCCTGTCTCTCCATTCTTCCACATTCATACAGAAGGACATAGAAACACCTCTTGAAGACACCAGCGCACACACTGTATAGTGTGTGTGTGTGAATGATTGTGTGTATGTGAGTGAGTGTGTATTAGTGTGTGTATGTGTGTGTTGCTCTCTAGAGGCGGAGTGTAGCCTCAGGCAGTGGAAGAACAGACGTTGTTGACATTGACAGTGATTGGTGGACAGTGTGAGCAGGAGGGCGGAGTCAGCGAGAGTTCAGTGCTCCACATATACTGTATCCCCCATAATGCATTTCACCAGAACACTCAGATCTGGACTCTGGAGAAGATCCCTTTAAAACAAACCAGCGCTGTACTGGTTTGTACACACACACACACACCAAACATACACACACTCAGTAGTCCAGTTGCTGAGATGGAGGAAACCAGTGTGAATTATTGATGGTTATTGTTCCCGCCAGCTTCAGTTTTATTACATCATTAATTATTAACAAAGAATAAGACCACAGAAATACTGCTTTCTAAAATTATAATAATATTACATGTTATAATTATATTGTATTATTATATATTACAATGTAACATATTATAAAAAATGATGTAGTAATGTTAGTAATAAATATACACAATAAAAAAGTGTGATATAAGTGGTAATAAATATGCAGTGACATTAATAATAATAATAATAATAATAATAATAATAATAATAATAATGTTTATTAGAAAAGTATTAAGCGGTAAATATAAATATTAAACTGTTATAATAATAATAATATTAGTAATAATAAATATGTATTAATAAATATAAATATTTGTATATATGCAGTAATTCTAATAATAATAATAATAATAATAATAATAATTTTAAAGTATACAAAAAAAAATTTTCTAAAGTAATATATTTGTAATCTTTATTGTATACTAAGAATATATGTTGAACTGTTCAGTTGCAGTGTATTTTGTTTAATATAATAAAAAAGGTATGTGATGTTACATTGCTATAAGTAGCATTTTTAAGTTATATAAATTGTATAATTTACATACAAATTATTGTTTTTTTTTTTTTTTTTTACATTTCAAACATATAGAGGTCCAGTGCATACAAACAATATATGAATATAATTAAATTACATTTTATAAAATAATAATGATTTCTATGAGTCAGTTTCACTGTATGGATTATTTAACGCATCAGATCTGTTGATTTAAAAGATGTATGAATTCGCTCAGAGCTCCGAGATACAGAGAGCTGAAGAATAGACCCCTTACCGCCCACCTCCCCGCCCCCGCGCTCTGAGCCTCCGAACCCCCCGAGCACTCACTGACTGGCACACACGGCCTTATGGGTAATGTATTCAACAGCCCTATTAATAATAACCAATTAGCACAATAACACCATGCTAATCCTCCCACATCCCCCATTACAACCCCGTAACACCCCCTGAACACCGCCTGTACACCCCACTAACACCCCCTATACACCCCCAGACGCCCTTACAGACATCCTGCAGAAGAAAGAGAGAGAGAGAGAGAGAGAGGGAAGAAGAGAGAATGAGAGAAAGAATGAGAATGAGAAATGATGTGAGAGAAAGAGGGTAAACAGCACAGAGACAGTAATGTTGTTTTATTTCCTGACCAGACTGTCCGTAGTCCATATTTAGTGCAGCACGTGCTCACACGCACACACGCACACACACAAACACACACACACACACACACTGTGATTTCTGGGGAGAAACAATTTGTATTGTTAAATGTGTTTTTATTTTAAAGTGAGTGGAGGTCTTAATGATGCTGTTATTGTTAGTATGGGTGGTTGAGCTATATAAAGCTGTGAAGTGTTAGTATGTGTGGTAGAGGTGGTGTTAATTGTGGGGTTAGTGTTAGTATGGGTGGTTGAGGTGGTGTTAATTGTGGGATTAGTGCTAGTATGGGTGGTTAAACTGGTGTTAGTGATATTGTTTGTATTAGTATGTGTGGTAGAGGTGTGGTGTTAATTGTGGGGTTAGTGTTTAATATTGATGGTTGAGCTCCTTTTAATGGTGGTATTGGTGTCAGTATGGATGGTTGAAGTGGTGTTAATGGTGGGGTTAGTGTTAGTATGGGTGGTTGAGCTGGTGCTAGTGTTAATATTGATGGTTGAGCTGTTTTTTAATGATGGTGTTAGTGTATTATATGGGTGTGTATGGGTGGTTGAAGTGGTGTTAATGGTGGTGTTAGTGTCTGTATGGGTGGTTAAAGTGGTGTTAATGGTGGGGTTAGTGTTAGTATGGGTGGTTGAGCTGGTGCTGGTGTTAATATTGATGGTTGAGCTCCTTTTAATGGTGGCGTTAGTGTCAGTATGGGTGGTTGAAGTGGTGTTAATAGTGGGGTTAGTGTTAGTAGGGGTGGTTGAGCTGGTGTTAGTGATAATTTTATTGTAAGTATAGGTGGTTGAGCTGTTCTTGTATTAAGCTGTACAGTGTTAGTACTGGTGCTTGAGCTCTCTGTCACAATGAATAAAGATACCTGTCACAAATGTGGCTCAACCTGCACTAGAGACAACAGCTATTATCCTGTCACTGCAGGTGAGCATGGCACCGCACAGCAGGGGAGTGTGTGTGTCTGAGTGTGTGTGTGAATGTGTGTGTGATTGGGATTGTGTGTGTGTGTGTGTGTGTGTGTGTGTGTGTGTACTGAGGTCCCTGTAGGGCAGAAGTTGCATTACTGCCCAATGGCAGGACAAGCACACCTGCTGTGTTCTCAGGCGTGTATGTGTGTGTGTGTGTGTGTGTGCGTGTGTGCCACCAACACTAACCCCACCTCAACCACACACACTAACAATACTAAGACTAACACCAACTCAACCACCCACACCAACAATACTAAGATTATACTAACACTAACAATACTAAGATCAGCTAAACCACCCGCATTAACATTACTAACACCAACTCAACCACCAATGCTATCAATACTAAGACTAACACCAGATTAACCACCCACGCTATCAATAATTAGACTAACACAAGCTCAACCACCAACACTAGCACCAGCTCAACCACCCACACTAAAAATACCAAAATGAACACCGTCTTAACCACCCACACTATCAATAATTAGACTAACATCAGTTAAACCACACACACTAACAATACTAACACCAACTCAACCACCAACGCTATGAATACTAAGACTAACACCAGCTTAACCACCCACACTATCAATAGTTAGACTAACACAGGCTCAACCACCAACACTAACAATATTAAAATTAACACTTGCTCACACACCAACACTAACAATACTAAGACTAGCACCAGCTCAACCACCCACACTAATAATACCAAGATTAACACCAGTTTAACCACCCACATTATCAATAATTAGACTAACACAAGCTCAACCACCCACACTAACAATACCAAGATTAACACCAGTTTAACCACCCACATTATCAATAATTAGACTAACACAAGCTCAACCACCAGCACTAACACCAGCTCAACCACCAACACTAACAATACAAAGACTAACACCAGTTTTACCAACCACACTATCAATAATATGACTAACACCAGCTCAACCACCGACACTAAAATCAGCTCAACCACCAACACTAACACCAGCTCAACCACCAATACTGAGACTTACAACAGGTTAATTAACATCATCACAAACACCAGCTCAACCACCCACACTAACAATACTAAGACTAACACCAACTCAACCACCCACACTAACACCATCACTAACATGACCTCAACCACCAACAAACACTAACACCAGTTAAACAGTAATGCTAAAGCAAAAACCAAGGGCAATGTAAGGAACAGTACTACCACAAACACCACTACTGAGACCAACGAACACCAATGCCAGCATCAACACTAACACAGTCCCACTTACTCCCATAAAGTTACAGCACCAGCTCAGACCCGAACTGCTGCTCCGGCGCCGGTAGTTGGCTGGGCTGTGTAATATTAGCATGGCTGTGATATACGAGCGCAGGTGAGGGCGAGGGCAGCAGGAAGGCAGGACTTTTATTTAATCAGCTGCGGAAATGGTTTCTAATCCAATCAGCTCTGCATTCCCCCATAGCTCTGAGAGAACGGGCCGGAGATCAGCTCCTCAGAACCAGCAGCTCCAACTCATACACCAGCTCAGCCCAGGGTCAGCTTCAGGGTCAGGGTCACTTCCTATCTGAGGGGAACTTATGTCTCTAAGTTTATTCATTTCCAGCTTTCCACTTTATTTAAATAATAATAATAATAATAATAATAATAATAATAATAATAATAATAATAATAATACACAGCAGTATCTGTGGTATGTTTGTAATTTGATCCTACCATGATATCTCAGAGGATGAGGATAAGGTGTGAGGTATTATCTTGTGAGTGAGGTTCGACACTGCCCATCATGTTTATGGTAAGGTCAGGTGAATTATGGGAGTTGGAGCAAGGCCTGTCAGTGGGTGCAAATTAATGGGATGTTTCGTTTCTGAAGGTGAAACTGAGACTTAGTCCAATATTAAGCAGAGCTAAAGGCTAAAGCCTTTGGGTCAGCCAGACGTCTTCCTGTAGCAGTTTTCTACACTTTCCAAGAGTCTTTTAAGGGTGTAGGAAACAGTACTTACTACTCTCTGCCTTCATCTGTAATTTCTATAAAGAAAAAAATGATACTTTTAATAGTTACAGGGTTCTCTGTGTTTCTGTGTCTTTTTTTTAGTTTTTTTTTTTTAGTTAAAGCTCATATTTTTTCCATTGCTACTTATCAACTCTAAGCTGTTAACCAATTAATTGTTTGCTAAAATACAATATACGTCCGGTGCTGTTAGCTCCTCTGTCCCTTCCACACCAAGCTCTAACGGAGGTTCTCAGGTCAACAACTACACTACCCAGAATGCATCACCCGCTGACATCACGCACTCACCTGATCACGTGACACCTCACCTGCTTCCTCCAGGAAGTCCCGAATACTGATTACTGGCACTATAAAGGTGCACGCCACACAAACACCCACGCCGCGTATTGTAGGTTCTCCTCATTACAAAGCGTTCTATATCTCTTGTCTCAGTTTATCTTGTGTATGACCTTGCTTTTGTTTTCTCGACGCCGATTATTGCCTTTGCCTCTGATGCTGGATTGCTTGTGTATTACCTGGACTGTGTTTTCACTACTGCCTCTTGGATTACCTCTGATATTGGATCTCTCGTGTATGAACTCTGGACTGTTTCTCGTTTATGGTATGGTTTTGTCTTCATTGCTCTGTTTACTGGTGATCACCCATTTTTCTGTATCGACTACGATTACATCTGTTTATTGTTATAATAAACTTTATATACTTTTATCAGTATCTGCACGTGTCTGCAATTCTGTGCTCACCATGACAATACTTTTACAGTAAACTAATGACATTTTTCACAATACCAAAAAGCTTAATTTTGTACACTGGATTTTGTTTTTTACCAATTTTGGTTGTTAGCTGGACATGAAGAGCTTAACCCTTTCAGACCTGATTTATCTCCAGTGATGGAAAAAATGTAGCTAAGAATGCTGTTTTCTGTCTGTAATGCTCAAAAAATAATACTCTACTCTAAGGAATATTCTACTATAAAACCTATATAGCAAATAAATCCACTAAAACAAAAAAAAGTTAGTTTTTTCCCCACTGCTCTGGACTCACAACAAAGACTCCCAGCATGTATGCACACCAGACTTCCTGACTCTGCTGATCACGTGACACTACAGCGTTCTCGCTCCCCGAGCTTCTGATTGTTTGCGCCCGATCTGTCCCCCGTCAAGTATTGAATCTAGTTAGCTAGCTCTTCTACAATGCATTTCCTTTGTTTATTGCCTTTATTCCCAACCTGTTTTGTTTACTTCTACTGATTCTTGCCTGCCCACTTTGTTTGGTTCCATTGTTTGGTTCCATTCCCTCTTCTGGATTTTCAGTGTATGACCATGTTTGCCTGACCATGCTCTGGTATGTTGTTTACATTTGCTGCTTTACTGTTACTGACCCTGCCTATCCCTAACTACTCCTGTGTCTGGCCTGTGTGACACATATTGACCTTTTTATTTCATAAACCATCCCTGATCAGTAAAAATGGGAATAAAAAGTATTCTAAATCACATTTAACTGTTACATTGCCTCAATGGCTCTAGTACTATTATTTCTCCAGTGCAGTGGGCGGGGCCATTGGTTTATAAACTTGTTCATTGGCTGGTTCATGGTCTATTCTGATGGACAACAGCTCTCAAAAAGTGTTATACACAACAAAACATTTAAAAAGAAAGAAAATACATGATGTCCATTGCTTTGGATGTAGGGTCTAAAAGGGTCAAATTGCAAAAATAAATGGAAAAATGTGTGTGTTCTGAAACTTGTGGTCAATAGTAAACATCATATAAGACATTATCACCCACAGTGGACAGTGCAGTGGGTGGTAATGATAGTGACCAGCAGTGTCTGGTTAGAATTGTCCATGTGAGCAGGATCACGTCAACTCAATTCAATGCAGGAAACCCCAAACACATATCCCACAGTTCAGTGCAGCGTTGGGAAAGGTCAATAGGACATGACACTATTTCCGGTGGCATCAGTCCTGAGTGGTATCAGTTACTGAGCCAAACACTCTGTTATCCCGGTGTCTGAGACTGAGGCTTAGACAGCAGGCAGTTGGCTGGTGAAGTGCTGTTTATGGGATGGCGGTTGCCGCGGCAATGCTTTTGCACATTGTTTACAGCACATAGTGACACGCTCTCACCCACATGTGCTCAAGCAGGGTGTCCCAAAACATACACACGTGTCTGTGTGTGGGTATGTGGGTGTGTGGGTGTGATAAAAGGTGACATAAATGATAAAATGTGTATGTTTATGTGAATCCTTGTGAAGTGTAATTGAATTTCTGTGTTTTATTACAGTCAGAGAGAGAGAGAGTGTGTAGGAGAAGGTGAAAGAGAGACAGTGTGATATGTCATACATGTATAGTGTAATATATAGTGTCCTGTTATCATCCATCCCATGCAGCTTGAATATTCTCACGCCATGCTGTAGATTTTATAGTAGGGGTGATTAGGAGTGTTTATTGCACATCCAATAGCATTTCTCACTTTTTTTAATTAGGGACAACACTGACAAAATGACACTTAAACACAATGAAAAGTAGTCTGTGTGCAGCTTATATAACTGTAAATGTATTCTTCCCTCAAAATAACTCAATATACAGCCATTAATGTCTAAACCACCAGCAAAAAAGTGATTACACTCCTAAGAGACTACACCCCTAAATGTCCAAATTGAGCACTACTCGTCATTTTCCCTCTAAAATGTCATGTGACTCGTTGTCATGTGTGTTACTAGGTCTCAGGTGTGCATAGTTAGCAGCCGTGTTCCATTTTGTAGTACAGCTCTCACACTCTCTCATATTAGGCACTGAAAGTTCCAACATGGCACCTCATGGCAAAGAACTTTCTGAGGATATTAAAAGACGAATTGTTGCGCTACAAGAAGATCGTTACCACCCTAAAACTGAGCTGCAACACAGTGGCCAAGATCACCCAGCTTTCTAAAAGAGCAGGGTCCACTCAGAACAGACCTCGTGTTGGTCGTCAAAAGAAGCTGAGTGCACGTGAAGCTCAGCATCACGTCCAAATGCTGCCTTTTAAAGATAAAGGCGCAGGAGTGCTGTCAGCCTTGCTGCAGAGACTGAAGAGGTGAGGGGGGGGGTCAGTCTGTCAGTGCTCAGACCATACTCTGCACACTATATCAAATTGGTCTGCATTTCTGTCACCCCAGAAGGGAGCCTCTTCTGAAGTCTGTACACAAGAAAGCCTGCAAACAGTTTGCTGAAGACATGTCAACAAATAATTAAGAGATAATTAAGAGAATTGGTACATGGCATATTTTTACATGCCCTCATGATACCAAAGACATGTGCCAATGTGCAATTGGCCGGTGCGTTATAGATTTCTAAAGGCGATCTAAAGGTAATTCAGCACCCCACACACCAGACTTTTGGATGTGTAAAAGCAAACCATAGAATTTGGGACTGGTGGTGGTTGTTGGTTGTCTCCGCCTGGACAAAAGAATATTTTTTTAAAACCACAAGAGAAAGAGAGGAAGAGAGAGAGAGAGAGAGAGAAAAGAGACATAAAATAAGAGAGTTAGTGCTATTTGTGGATTTGGGAGGAGGGCAGGGAGTTCTCCAGGTAGGTTTCTCTCATTATCACCGTCTCTCACAGAGTCCGTCTGAAACTCCCCTCATTATACCATCCTCTCTCGCTCCCCCCTCTCTCTCTCTCTCTTCTCTTCTTCCTCTCTTTCTTGCCCTGGCTCTCTCTTTCTCTCCTTCTTCTCCTTATCGGCGTTCAGCAGCTGCCGTACCGAGGCGACACCGCCCAGCCAAATCTCCTCTGGGTCGTCCAGCTTCCCATCAGACCACCTAACCCTCAGAACCACTGCTCTTTGTCGGTTCCCCTCCTGAGACAGACAGGCAGACAGACAGACGCCTACCCTGTAAACCTACAAACCTCAGGAGTTTTAGGGTTCTCAGGTCATGTTCTGGGTTCTACCAGGCTCTACTTTGCTTGTACCCACCTTAGTTCAGCCAGAATATGTTTTATATTTTAGATTCTTCAAATTATGCTTCACTTGCTTAGCTGGCTTAGCTTTCTTGGCTGGATTTTCTCAGTTAGCTTTATGAGGTGGACCTCATAGCTTTCAGTTAACAGCTGTGCTGAATTCATCAAGAGTTAATTACTTAAATTTCTTGTCCTCTTAATGTGTTTGAGAGCATTAGTTGTAAAGTTGTGAAGAGGTAGAGTTACAGGTATACAGTGAATAGCTCTATTTTCCACATTATGTCAAGAACGATTCAAATTACTTTAAGAAACAAATTATTTTAAGAAATAATGCTCAGTCAATCTGAGCATCATTTTAATAAGTTTGAAAGTATCCTCAAGTCCAGTCACCGCAAAGACCCTCAAAAATGTTATGATGAAACTGGCTCTCATCAGGACCACCCCAGCAAAGGAAGATTAAGAGTTACCTCTGTTGCATCAGAAATCACAGGTAACAGCACCCAAGATAAGAGCACCTAAATGCTTTACAGCAGGGGTGTCCAAACTACGGCCCGCGGGCCATTTGCGGGCCGTTTCCTTTTTTGGAGCGGCCCGCGAGGTATTTTAGAAATAGAATGAAAGTTGGCCCGCTGATTCAAAGTTTGAACGCTAGGTGTCAGAAACGGGTGAAAGATTCGGAGAGAGTGCGCATTTCTAGCGCATAAAAACGGGGCAAAAGAGTCTAAAAGCGGAGAAAGTGCGCATTTCTAGCGCAGAAAAACGGGCCAAAGAGTCTAAAAGCGGAGAGGGGGCACATTTCTAGCGCAGAAAAACGGGGCCAAAGAGTCTAAAAGCGGAGAGAGTGCGCATTTCTAGCGCATAAAAAACAGGGCAAAAGATTTAAAAGCGGAGAAAGTGCGCATTTCTAGCGCAGAAAAACGGGCCAAAGAGTCTAAAAGCAGAGAGGGGGCACATTTCTAGCGCATAAAAAACAGGGCGAAAGAGTCTAAAAGCGGAGAGGGTGCGCATTTCTAGCGCAGAAAAACGGGCCAAAGAGTCTAAAAGTTGCCATAATTAAGGAGTTTTATATTAAGAGACATCATGAAATTAAACATTTGAAAAATCTTAGTTTACACAACACTGTCAAAGATAAAGACAGTTAGTCAAATGGTGTGTAAATGAAAGTAATCAGGAAAAAAGTATTATTTAAAGTGTTATATTTCATTATTTGTTTTATTACAGAGTGTGGCCCGTGACTTCAAATATATTTCTCCTTCTGGCCCCCAACAAAAAAAGTTTGGACACACCTGCTTCACAGAGCATTTTGGTTTGTTTAACACTTTTAAGTTGCTACATGATTCCTTATGTGTTCCTTAATAGTCTGGATGACTTCAGCATTCATTTACAATGTAGGGAAAAAATAAATAAATAACAACAAAGAAGGTGTATCCAAACTTTTGACTGCTACTTTAGGTCCCTCTCGTACCTCCAAAACAACTCTGACCCACCAAAGTAGCCCTATACAATATATGGACTGAATAAAAGCTGTTAAAAACAAATAATTTGTTGTAAAACCAATGACACATTTTTAAAACCAGTCTATTCTTATACAGGGAATATACTGTAAAAAAAAGTACTGGTAGAAAAAGCTAGTGCTTATACAGTATGTGTGTGTGTGTGGTAGTGTGTGTGTGTGTGTGGTAGTGTGTGTATATGGGTCGGGAGGGGGGGTGTTATAGAGCAGTTGCAGGTTTAGATTAATGATCTACACTCACGTTACTGACACGCCACTTAGCCCAGCGTTTATGAGGCCAGGCAGGGGAGCCATGTGTTTCCCCATAAATCCCCCGATGCTCACCGCACCACTACACCTGCTCTCTCTCTGTATACTCACAAACACTGCAGAGTTATGTCATCATTTCATTTTTAATAAAAATGTATTTAAAAAAAACAGGAGCAGTATTTTTTTTTTTTTACAAAGACCAACCTGAAACCAAACCCAACTTTGGTCTTAATTAGTTTATAACAAAAATATAATAGTTCATTTTTATTCAAATGAAGAAGCTTGATATAATTATGTGATACTTTATGATAATATGGTTGATGAATTTAAAATAGATTAAAATAGATATAATTAATTAATGTTAATGTTTTATAATTTAGACTTAAAGGTGGTGATTCAATAATACATATTTGTAAAATTACAGTCCGTAATATTTTCGTTCTAAACTGAAAGCAGAAGCATTTCTGAGTGGAAAAAGGCAAAAATATTGTGTTTAAAAGTACCAGTGTGCTGAATGGTCATTACTACTAAGCCTAATATATTCATTCTAAAAACTGGGGTGTTGGGTCGGAGTTCTTCTGGCCACGTCACGCGTCTTTACGTACTTACGTCACACGTACAGCCTCCAAAAGAGGATCCGGCTCAGTTTTACTGAACGCGAGTGGCTGGTGGAGCAATGGAGACTTCAGAAGAGGAAACTCAGAGCTCAGTAGCTCATTCACTCATAGTGAAACAAAACTAAAGTGTGTAGTTTCTGACTGAGCACGCTCTCAATCTGACTAAACATAACCTGGAATCGGATACATCCGCTCTAAAAGGAGACCACATCACATCCTCCCAGTTTAAAATGATTCTTCTGCATGTTCGGTGCAGTTACCCATGAATAGGAGGGAGGGGTAAGAGTCAAGCTCAAGGGCCAAACATTAGCAGCTTAGTTCACCAACATGACCAGGAACACAAAATGTAAAGTTTAAATGGACTTTAAATGAGGAGGAATTTTCTAATAATCCGATTGGTTGTACGCAGAGTGAGGTTCACACTATTTCACTTTTTAATTGATGATGATTTATATTCAACATTTGTCTAAATAGTTCACACTTCTAACCTGATGCTCATGCGCAATGCAGAGCAACGCTTCACATGAAGTTTTGGTTTCATTTTCTTAAGCATCACAGGAGCTTTCAAGGAGTTCCAGTGTCTGCAGCTGGGCTTATCACCTACATTATGTTTAAACTCACTGAATACATTTTCACGTTATTTAGCCACACCCACTTCTTTAGTTTGTGCACCTGGTTTCTTTAAACTTTGTTTTTAGGCTTTTTATTGTCTTTTGACACTGCCGCACATTTAATACATTCATGTTCACATTTAATGAATTCAAACAAAACACTGAGCAGTTGTGACTTGCGTCTTCTAATTTTATTAAAAAATATATGTTAATGAGATCTGTTACCTCATAATTAGGGCTGCACGATATCGCAAAAGTTCTTTTTTTGGCAATATATTATAGTGTCACATCAATGTCAAAAGTCAAGGGTGCAAAAATACAAGTCGGGGGCGCAAAATTACCAGTTAATTTTTTTTTTAACATTTTGCGTGTGTAAATAAACTTCTCGTGAGCACAAATGTGAAACAAAAAAGGGACTCGTTGATCTAGAGCTTCATTTTTCTCCTCTTGGGTGTTTTTTTCTGGCGCGCTGTGTGAATTACCTGCAGCAGCAGTTTGTGCTCGACTGAGTGTTTTGCGCTCGAGTTTTGAAAGGGGTGGTTTTGACAGTTTGGGGGCGGAGTCAGGGTCGCCTCCCTCAGCCAACGCTATTGGTTGATATCTCCAGTGTTCGTGAAGATAGCATTTTTTTCACCTGGTATTTTTGCGCCCTCGACTTTTGACATTGCTGTGACGCCATAATATATATCACAATATTAAACAATGACATCACCAGCACCGCCCCCACACGTGCGCTGTTTCACGTCCAGATCGATCAAGAGCTGAGTCAGCGCCATGCACTCAAAACCGGAGGAAAACTAAAAAAACATTAGTAATTGGCCCTTTAATCAGGCATTTATGTTACTATCGTGCATGTGCACATCGCAATGACGATGCTTAAACAATATATCGTGCAGCCCTACTTATAAATGCACTACTGAACCCCTTACTCACTGCTCTTGTTCTTTTTTCCTTCTCCTCGCAGCCTTTTTTTCCCTTCTTCTTGATGTACAAAGCTGCATGAGTTGTAAATATCAAATCAGATCAAAATCAAAATCAGATCAGATTTGCCCCACTTTTACCTGCTGTGTGAACACAGCCCTAGACTCTAATAGCAGTTAAAAGAGAACCCCCCTCCCCTCCTATCAGCCCTGATACTGTGTCTCTAACACGGATCTTCAGTCTCAGAACTAAACAGAGGGAAAGTTCCCCTCAGGGTCGCTCTGCCTTTACCTGTCTGATCAAACGAGCGCTGCTGCCGCCGCCTCCACACAGCCTGCCAGCCGCCGTTAGCATAACACGCAGTGCCAGCCAGCCAGTTCCTGTCTCAGACTTCCTGCTTCCTGAGTGCAAGCAGTAGACCCCCCTGGAGACGGAGGGGAAATCTGAGACCCTGCTGCTCGGATTGGATCAGGCTGATTGCTGCTAGCTGCTAGTTTTCTGCCTCTGCCAGTTCCGTCGGTCGGCTTTTATCCCGGAGGAATTCCAAAGCAGATTGGCTGGCATTCCGATTATACGGACTGTTAGGCTCGTGATTGTTTTCCAAATGGTTTTACATTAATGTTGGTTTTACTGATGTGCCAGTCTCACAATCCATGCCTCTACTGTTCACCAGAGATTCTGATGTTGATGGATGCCCAAGAACCGCCCACTTTAGCAGAGCAGGGCCTTATGATTGACACATCAATCAGCTGACCTTAAGCTTTGGACACCGGCCCATTGATTGTTTCTTTTCTTCTAGAAACATGGTCAAACTGGTTCTGCTGGTGAAGCATTATGGCCAGGCTCGGCATGGATGTGCTGGTCATACTACGTAAGAAACATAATCAGGCTGGTCAAACTGGTCAGACAGCTTGGACATGCTGGTCATATTGGTTAAGAAGTACGACCAAAATCATTAACCAGCTTAGTCATGCTGGTCATACCTGTTAGGAAGCATGATTAGGCTGGTCATGCTGGTCACAGTGGTCAAGAAGTCTTGGTCAGGGTGGTCTTACTGGTCAAGAAGCATGAAATTGCTGGTTTATTGTCAAGAAACTTGGTTAGACAGGTCATAATGGTCAAGAAGCATGGTCTTGCTGGTTATACTTGATAACCAGCATGGTCTTGCTGGTCATAAGGATCAACCAGATTGGTCTTGCTGGTCATACCGACCAAGAAGCACAGTCTTGCTGGTCATACAAGTCGAGACGCATGATCTTGCTGGTAAAACTGGCTGAGAAGCATGGTGTTGCTGATCATATTTGTTAAATAACTTAGTCTGGCATGTCATACTGGTTAACCAGCATGGTCTTGCTGGTCATACTAGTCAAGAAGCATGCTTTTGCTGGTGAAATTGGTCGAAAAGCAAAGTCTTGCAGGCCATATTTGTCAAATTTGTCTTACTGGTCATACTGGCAAAGGATCATGGTTCTTGCTGGTCATAATTGTCAACCAACTTGGTCTGGCAGGTTATACTGGTCAAGACGCATGGTCTTTCTGATCTTACTTGTCACATGGTCTTGCTGGTCATACTGGTCAAGAAGTTTGGTTTTGCTGCTCATACCAGTCAACTAGCTTGGTCTTTCTTATTATACTTGGCAACATGCATAGTCTTGCTGGTCGTACTGGTCAAGAAGCTTGGTTTTGCTTGTCATACTGGTCAAGAAGCATGGTCTTTCTGGTCATATTTGTCAACATACTTGGTCATACTGCTCAAGCTGTCCAAGAAGTGTGCTTATGCTGGTCAAACTGTTCATACGTACAGCTGTTGCCAAGTTGTCCAGCTAACAGACTAATGCATTAGCTTACCCTGTTTGCTAATCTGTTTTCGTCAGTCTGTATCAAACTATAGACAGAGCAGTTTTCATTAGCATACTGTTTTTAGCTAGTATAACTAATGGATTAGCTTAGCACTGATAGTGGTGTTAGGGTTAGGCTTAGGATGTTGATTATTATTAGCTGAATAACATTATCTTATGATTCGTCCAAGTTTTGTGAGGTAGCTAGCTGCCATGCTAGTTACCGCTGTCATAAGCATGCTAATGCTAATGGTGTGCAGTGGAGCTGCAGATGCAGCAAGAGTGGGTCCGGTTGGAAAGGTCGCTGGGTCCGGTGGGACTGCAGATGTCTGCACAGATATCTGATTGGCTGATGGATGGAGAGGCGCTGTTAAGGGAGCGTTGCCTGGTAACAGCACATCCGCAGATTGTGCAAGTGGCCTTGAAAGTGACTGACGTGCTAAGAGCTGCAGGCTAACGTACCTGCAAACCACTCAGCAAGACACACACTCTCTCTCTTTTTCTCTCTTTCTCTCTCTCTCTTTTTCTTTCTACTCTCTCCCCTCCCTCGCTCGCCCTTCTTTTGTCTCTGGTTATTAACATGCAGTATTCATTCGTAGCTAATACACCGGGCTGGCAGGCATTTTAGCGAGAGAGAGAGAGAGAGAGCGTGGTTTGGAATTCTGATTTCTGATGAAATTTCACACAGTAATTACTGTCTGTGAGCTGCGATCAGGTTAATAGCGGTGGTTGTGTAGCGCACGCTGCGCTGCGGCACTTACGTGTTATAAGGTCACGGTACGAGAGATTGTACAAATGCTAAACACGCAGCCCTGTGTCAGACCAGCCTCAGTCATTATGCTTATGCAAATATGTACTTTACGTTGAATTATTTCATTATTTACTGTAACTTTTAAGCTAATAGACTTGATTCTTCATTATGTACGATTCCATTGCGATGATACGGAAGCTGGCTGACAGATGCTGTAGATGGCAGCAATTTGTCAAAACGATTATCCTGCTTCTGATTTACGTTGATTCAATTATTGGTGTTCACCGACGCTCGCCATCCAACTTGGTTGGGCTTGAGCTGTTTTACAAAGAAGAATGGGCAAAAATCTAAGTCTCTAGATGTGCAAAGCTGGTAGAGACACATTTGTACGAATGGTGGCTCTACTAAGTATTGATATAGGGGGGATGAATACTTTTGCACATCACACTTTTGATCAAAACATTTGAAAACAATGTATCATTTTCAATTCACTTTGCAATGAGTTGCTACTTTGTGTCGGTTAATCACTTAGAATCTCTATAAAATACATTTAAGTTGTTTGTGGTTGTAAAGTGACAAAATGTGAAAAAGTTCAAGAGGTATAAATACTATTGCAAGCCTCTGTAATTAAAAGTACTAAAGTAGTCAACATTTTGTGTACTTAAGTAGTTTATTCTAAATTGTACTGCTGTATTTTTCTGACTGAAAGGCACACTTAAAATTCTTACATTTCCCCAAAAATCATGTATTGTGTATGAATTTTACTGGTCAGGTTGTAAGGAAACATAAAACCAGTTGCCCCATGTTGAGAATGAGTGCAGCAGCTTAGCATTAGCCGCTAACCCCGGCAACGAGACCTGCTAAATTAGAAGGAAAACACTTGTTCACTATGCATTCCTACTAGAGTCACTTAATGCACCTTATAATCTGGTGTGCCTTTTTGTCCCAAAAAATATGGTGCTTAAAATAGAAGTACAATTTGTACATTTTGTGTTATGTAGTTATCACATCAAGCAGTCAAAGTGTGAATATCACATTATTTTTATTATTTTAAATGAAAACTTGCTCAAAAAAGAGGCTAAACAGAACTGACAGCAGCCCTTATGATATTTAAACTTGACCAATTCTGCATAAATGACACTAGTTGGTCTATTACTTTTGTGAAATCAACTAATGCTGTCAAAGCCTGCATAGAAGTGTTTCATGAGTAAAAACAAGTGATAAACCACAAAGTGAGCAACAAATGATAAAATTAAAAAAAAAAAAACATGAATTCTAAGGTGGGAGCCTGGGGTCTCCTTCCTCACCTTCAGCACCACCATCAGTCCAAGTTAAAGTTAAAGGTATTGAAGGTGTTGTTTCTGGTTCCTCCATCTCAAAATTAACTAACAAAGCTCAAGTGTTCTTAGTGCAGGAGGGCAACAGTGTAAAAGGCAGAACGGGAGCAGCGAGGTCTTCTTATTAGATCAGCTTGATCATGTGATTTACTAATAAACAGCTTTATTAGTCCCAGTGACAGTGAGTGCAGAGCATCAGTAGATACAGATACAGCATTAAAGTACTTAAGTACAGTAGTAAATTAGTTATCCTTTGTTACTAAACTCTTTCTCTTTCTAGCAGTCATCGATATCTCACCAGGAGGTACACTACTTAAAAGTAGCCCCTAATCAGACTACACCTGTAATCATTGACATACAGGGGTTGGACAATGAAACTGAAACACCTGTCTTTTTTTAGTGTGGGAGGTTCACGGTTAAATTGGAGCAGCCTGGTGGCCAATCTTCATTAATTGCACATTATTGCACCAGTAAGAGCAGAGTGTGAAGGTTCAATTAGCAGGGTAAGAGCACAGTTTTGCTCAAAATATTGCAATGCACACAACATTATGGGTGACATACCAGAGTTCAAAAGAGGACAAATTGTTGGTGCACGTCTTGCTGGTGCATCTGTGACCAAGACAGCAAGTCTTTGTGATGTATCAAGAGACACGGTATCCAGGGTAATGTCAGCATACCACCAAGAAGGACGAACCACATCCAACAGGATTAACTGTGGACGCAAGAGGAAGCTGTCTGAAAGGGATGTTCGGGTGCTAACCCGGATTGTATCCAAAAAAAACATAAACTCAACTCTCCTGTTTTTCACCAGAACTGTCTGTCAGAACAATACATTATTCTGGTCTAAACCAGATGTTTCTGTTTCATTGTCCAACCCCTGTATGTGCTTGAGGCATAACTGCAGGCATTTTGCAGCAATAAAAGGTGCATTATTTTATTTTTACAGAAATGCTGTAGTTCTACAGTCAGGCTGAGCTGAACTGACTGGCATTAATTTGCTGAGGGTGATGCAGGAGTTCCCTTGGAGTTTGTCTGGAACTCACAGCCATTTATCTGGCCTAAAACAAACAAACACACACACACACACACACACACACACACACACATATTCTCTTTTGAGACAGCATCTTTATAGCTAAGAAACAGTCCCTAGTTCAGGCTGTTGCCTAGCAGAGTTTGATTCAGAGCGGCTGGCACACACACACTCTCTAATGCCAGCTATTCCTGCTTTTAACCCTGTTTGTGTGTGTGTGTGTGCCTGTGTGTGTGTGTGTGTGTGTGTGTGTGTGTGGAGGTGGAAGTACTGTGTGTCCCAAATGTTTCCATTGGCTTTTTACTAAAGAAAGGCCAGTAGTGGAGATTAAAGGGCCAATCTCACAAAAAAAAATAATTTTGATTTTAACTATATATATATATATATATATATATATATATATATATATATATATATATATATATATATATATATATATATATATACAGCGATATAGCGATGTAGCTGCTAGTTACCATGATATATTTTACAAAATGCTAACCACTGGCTTTCATCACTTTCATGCATTTTAGCAAGAAGAAAAAAATGGTCTTACTTCGTAACTTTTAATGGAAGTCAATGTAAATATATATTATATTTCATGTTATTTTGGAGCATTTATTTTTGGTGTCCTAAAATTTGCATACAATATACAGAACTGTCAAATTCATTGTGGAGAAACATAGAACAATGAAAAGGAGAAAAAAAGGGGTAAACAGTGTTTAGTTGTAATATTGTAATAAACATAGTTTTAAACACTTGGGTTAACTTAGACAAAGTTGAGTTAAAAAGTCAAGTTGAGTTAAACAGAGTTGAAACTGAATTAAGTTTGCATGGAACATTTTAAGTTGAATTGAAAATAATTGAACTGAACACAGTAAAACAGATTTGAGTTGATTAAAGAGTTTTGAATCAAACACAGCTGATGTACGTGCAGATGAGTTGAGAAGAGTTTAGTGGATTTTGACCATATATATTAGGCCTACAGCAGTTTGGCCCCACCCACATAGGCTGTGTTTGGTTGGTTATGGGCTCTGTGCTTGGTTTACAGTACTCTGACATACAGCTCCTATAGCGCACACACACACACACACACAGGTTGTGAGCTGTAATGAGCTTAATGGTGTTTGTGTCTGTGTGCGTGTGTTTGTGAAAGGGTCAGTAGGATTGGAGCTATGAATAACTGTGTGTGTGTGTGTGTGTGTGTGTGTGTGTACATGCATGCGTGTGTTACTATCTCAGAATCAGACACAGAGTAAACACGTCTGATACTTCGAACTCAAATTAGCACTGAACTTTAGCACTGAAGTATATTAATATGATCAAACACACACACACACACACACACATTATAAGTGTATAACTCATATTTATTGTAGCTCTGGTCATTCTTTTAGAAACTTGACCTGAGTTGATGTGAACTGAATTGAGTTAATCCTAGTATAACCGTATTGAGTTAAAAAAAAAAAAAAAAACGCTTGATTAAAACATCATTGAACCAAGTTAAAGGAGAACTTTGGTGTAAAATGGACTTTTGGTGTAGTAAAACATGATAAAAAGTACTTACCTTTAATGAATAGCACACTTCTGTTCTCCCACAGCCTTCTGAGATAAAGACATTTTAACAGTTTGTCCAAACACCCTTCAGACTGGGTGACACGGGGCATAATTTACTCCAATAAATTATGAATAAATCAATGTTTCCACTGTTATCCAGGCTTGGACATTTAAAACAAGGCATTAATAATTTAAAAAGTGCACAGAAAGCTTATTAAAAACCTCAGTTTTTATCCTATAACATGAGCTTCAGCTCCTAGTGCCGCCATGACTCCTGCTGCCGGCTGCTACACTATGCAGAGTCTATGTATACATATGTCTATGTTATTATCAGTACAGTAACGGCAGCGCTCGGAGCTGAAGCTAAGGTTATTGGATGTAAACAGTGATTTTAATAAGCTTCTTGTGCACTTTTTAAGTTATTAATGCCTCGTTTTAAATATCAGGGCTCTCCGGATTCTAGCAAGGAGGTGTGGAGCTACTTTGAGCCTGAATAACAGTGGAAAAAGTGATTTATCTGGGCAAATTATGCCCCGTGTCACCCAGTCTGAAGAGTGTTTGGAGAAACTTTTATAACTTCTGGATCTCAGAACGCTGTGGGAGAACGGAGGTGTGCTATTCATTAAAGGTAAGTACTTTTTATCATGTTTTACTACAACAAAAGTCCATTTTACACCGGAGTTCTCCTTTAAGTTAAAGAGAGTTTGGCTAATGTTATACAGAGTTGATCTAAACAAAGCTGAACACACTTGAGTTACATATACATTCATGGCATTTAACAGATGCAAGTATCAATAGACCCTGAATTCAAGTTGAACAAAGATTGGTTGAACAAAATAAATGACTTTGTTAATTGAGTTTAAAAAAGTTGGAAAATCTGAGTTGAGTTTAGCTGAGTTGAGAAGGTGAGTTGGATCATTTTTGTATTAATATATTCTTACACATGTATTGAAGTCAGTGTTGAGTTAGACTGAGTATATGAACTAAAGCAGGTGTATCACAGTGCTGTTACGGCCTCAGCGGTTGGTCTGTGTTTTGCATACAGAACGCCTCTGATATGCCCCGCCCCCCATCTCTGATCAAATCTCTGATCAAGCTATCCCTTGTTGCCGTGCCAACAGCCACCTCTGTCTGAACTGGAGTGTGAGATGCTGTAAGTGCTGTAATTATGCAAATACAGAAATGGCTAAGACCTTCAGTACAATTCCAGAACAGAAAAAAAAAATCAGAACCACACACACTCACACGCAGTCTGTTTTTATCCCTTTTTTAATCCGTTTTTTTCTCTGCGGTCATACCTAGAAATGCAAACACTTTTTACTACACCCACAGTATGGCTGTAAGATAAATAATATTTTTACTGTTACTGTGATATGAGTTTTTACTCATGTATAATTTACGACCCATCACAGTATGGGGTTCACAGATTGGTGCACACAATTGCACTAGGAATACTCAGTACAGGCAACCAAATGATCAACAGAATGTAGAACCAAAATTCATAGGCAAGTTGCATCTGGACACTTAAGCTGTACACTGTAGCCATTGCTAAGCTTTATGCTTAGGCTGCCACAGGTACACAGTGAGAAAAAACATGAGGAGAATAATAGAGTAAGGTTGATTTAGAAGGCAGGCTCTAAAAAAAGGCAAAATCCGACTTTCCAGCAAAGAATGGACAGAGTCCTGTTTACTCTTCCCACAGGCAGCTCCAAACCAACTCATCTCATGTTCCGAGACCACAGCGCTAATAGGGTAGAGCATGGCAGAGAGAGGTAATTTGAGGCAGAGGGAGGTAGAGCAAGGTAGTTTGAAGCAGCGTGAACTAGAGTAAGGTAGAGTAGGGTCGGGTAGAGCAAGGTAGTTTGAGGCAGAGTGAGCTAGCAGGAGGTAGAACAAGATCATTTACGGCAGAGCGAGCTAGATGGAGGTAGAGTAGAGCAAGGTAGAGCAAGGTAGTTTGAGGCAGAGTTAGCTAGAGCGAGGTAGAGTAGAGCGAGGTAGAGCAAGGTAGTTTGAGGCAGAACGAGCTAGATGGAAGTAAAGTAGAGCAAGGTAGAGCAAGGAAGTTTGAGGCAGAGTTAGCTAGAGTGAGGTAGAGTAGGGTAAGGTAATTAGAGGCAAAGTGAGGTAGAGTATAGTGAGCTAGATCAAGGTAATTTAAAGCAGAGTGGACTAGAGCGAGGTAGGATAGGGTAGAGCAAGGTAGATCAAGGTAATTTGAGGCAGAGTGAGGTAGTTTAAGGCAGAGTGAGGTAAAGTAGATTAGAGCAAGGAAGTTTGAGGCAGAGGGAGGTAGAGTGGAATGAGGTAGGGCAAGGTAGTTTGAGGCAGAGGGAGGTAGAGTGGAATGAGGTAGGGCAAGGTAGTTTGAGGCAGAGGGAGGTAGAGTGGAGTGAAGTAGAGCAAGGTAGTTTAAGGCAGGGTGAGGTAAAGTAGATTAGAGCGAGATTGTTTGAGGCAGAGGGAGGTAGAGTGGAGTGAGGTAGAGCAAGGTAGTTTGAGGCAGAGTTAGGTAGAGCAAGGTAATTTAAGGCCGAGTGAAGTAGAGTAGGGCAAGGTAGTTTGAAGCAGAGTGAGCTAAAGTAAGGTAGATTAGACTAAGGTAGAACGAGGTAGTTTGAGGTGGAGTGAGGCAGAATGAGGCAGAGTGAGGTGGGTTGAGGTAGAGTGAGGTAGAGGTCCACAGTAAATTCTCACACCAAACTACTTCCTACCCTGGGGAAAATCAGTGCAGCCAAGCCAAGTGCTGAAAAACCTTCCAGAATATGAAACAAATTTAGGATTTAAAATTATTGTTTTACGTCTTGTTATTCAGCAGCGTTATCACACATCACAGTTTTATCTATACATTACACAGTCTCATCTCTCATTCTTGACCCTTTGATCTCATTTACAGTATCTTTTGCTGAGTCAGTATCTGTTGAATTCACACCGTGTGTGTGTGTGTGTGTGTGTGTGTGTTTGATTTGATAAAAAGGTGTGCAGGTTCTCCTGGGAGGAATGAATCCTCCTTCACTGTTCTGGATCACACTAAGAACATTATTGATCTTTAGGGAGTAAACAACAACAACAACAAACATACAAACAAACAAACAACCCCCCCGTGTTCTAAACCCTGCTGTATTGTGTAAATGTTAATATGTTAATCCGTCTGAAGGGTAGCGTCTCCTCTGTAATCCTGCCAGCGCTCCCTCTGACACCTCCGGGCTGAAGCAGAGAACTCTGGGAAATCCTTATCCTCACAGCAAACTTTTCCTTTTCCAGAACTCGGAACTCTGAACTCCGGACCGGCAGCCCGGGGCAGATCCGTTACACATTAATACAGATTACACAGATAAAGCAGTGATAAAACCAGTGAGGGTGTTCAGATTAAGGGTTGTGCCATATCGTGTCATACACAATAAAATTGTTATCATTTTTCAACAAAAATGTCATAATTGCATAAATACCCTGAAAAATCATATTGTTATTGTAGGGCCCTGTCACCCACCCCTAGTTCAGTCTGTATTGGATGGTACCATATCTCAAGTTGCCATCGACTGCAGCCCTTGCACCACAGTTGCCACATCACTGGGCGCCTAGCAACATGACTTCCTTTATAGATCAAAGCTCCATCACCACACCCCCTCAGAGAGAGAGAAAGAAAGAAGAAAGAGAGAGTGCATCTTGAAATTCTGATTTCTAATTTTCATTAATACTGAGTGCTGATTACTTGGCATTACTACAGAGTACTTGGCTTCACTGCTGAGTGCTGATTACTGTACTTAACATTACTTCTAATTTCTTATTACTTAACATTACTACTGACTCATGCTGATAAGTTGCCAATACTACTGAGTGCTGATTACTTAACATTACTACTGACTCATGCTGATTAGTTGCCAATACTACGGAGTGCTGATTATTTGGCATTACTACTGAGTACGGATGACTTGGCATTAAAACTGAATGTTAATTACTTGGCATTACTACTGCGTGCTGATTAATTGGCATTAATACTGAATGCTGATTCCTTTGGATTAATACTGAGTGTTGATTACTTGGCATTACTACTGAGTGCTGATTACTTGCCATTATTATTGAGTGCTGATTACTTGGCATTAATACTTAGTGCTGATTACTTCTGAATAATACTGAGTGCTGATTACTTCTGAATAATACTGAGTGCTGATTACTTAACATTACTACTGACTCATGCTGATTAGTTGCCAATACTACTGAGTGCTGATTTCTTGGCATTACTACTAAGTGCTGATTACTTGGCAGTTTTACTAAGTGTTGATTACTTGGCATTTTTACTAAGATTACTTGGCATTACTACTAAGCGCTGATTAATTGGCATTATTAGTGAGTGCTGATTACTTAACATTAATAGTGAGTGCTGATTTCTTGGCATTACTACTGAGTGCTGATTACTTGGCATTATTACTGAGTGCTGATTACTTGGCATTAATACTTAGTGCTGATTACTTCTGAATAATACTGAGTGCTGATTACTTCTGAATAATACTGAGTGCTGATTACTTAACATTACTACTGACTCATGCTGATTAGTTGCCAATACTACTGAGTGCTGATTACTTGGCATTACTGCTGAGTGGGGATTACTTGGCATTAATACTGAATGCTGAGTACTTGGGATTAATACTGAGTGTTGATTACTTGGCATTACTTCTGAGTGCTGATTACTTGGCATTACTTCTGAGTGCTGATTACTTGGCATTATTACTGAATGTTAATTACTTGGCATTACTACTGAGTGCTGATTGGTTGCCATTACTACTGAGAGCTGATTACTTAACATTAATACTGAGTACTGATTACTTAGAAACACTACTACTACTGAATGCTGGGATTTGTCGGTTGGCATTACTCTAGAGTGAGGATTTGATGGCATTAGTGCTGGATGCTGATTAGCTGGCATTAGTGCTGAATGCTGGCATTGCTGATGGCATTACCAACAGGCATTCATAGGCATTGGTATCTCTCTCTCTCTCTGTCTCTCTCTCTTTCTCTTTCTCTCTCTCTCTTTCTCTCTTTCTCTTTATTGATCTAATTAAATGGTCAACCGGCTCAAGGACTTCCTAATTATGGTCGGTGCGGGACGAACAAAACACAACTAATTTAATCCCTGACTGACAGCGCACACACACACACGCGCACACACACACACACACACAAACACACACACACACACACACACACACACACACACACACACACACTCTCTTCATCACTGTAACGATTTATGAACTGAATTTATTTGGGTTCAGTCAGAGGACTGCAGTCAGCCTCAGCCAATCAGAAGAGGCAAGCATTATGGGCCGGGTCTCATTACAGCTCACTCAGGAGAGTAAGACTATAATAAGTTTGTGTGTGTGTGTGTGTGTGTGCAGGCCAGATCAATAGTTGAGGTTGGGCTGTTAGCATTATAATGCAGCTTTGGGGATGAGTGCTGTGTGTGTGTTTGTGTGTGTGTGTGTGTGTAGATCAGGGTGAATAGTTCTGTGTGAGATTTGTGGAGTGTTTAGGGTGGAGTGTTTAGGGTGGAGTGTTTAGGGTGGAGTGTTTAGACTGGAGTGTTTAGACTGGAGTGTTTAGCTTGATGTGTTTAGGATGGAATGTTTAGGGTGGAGTGTTTAGTGCGATGTGATTGGACTGGAGTGTTTAGGGTGGAGTGTTTAGTGCGATGTGCTTAGACTGGAGTGTTTAGACTGGAGTGTTTAGTGCAATGTGCTTAGACTGGAGTGTTTAGACTGGAGTGTTTAGTGCGATGTGCTTAGACTGGAGTGTTTAGTGCGATGTGCTTAGACTGGAGTGTTTAGTGCGATGTGTTTAGACTGGAGTGTTTAGACTGGAGTGTTTAGTGCGATGTGCTTAGACTGGAGTGTTTAGTGCGATGTGTTTAGACTGGAGTGTTTAGTGCGATGTGCTTAGACTGGAGTGTTTAGTGCGATGTGTTTAGACTGGAGTGTTTAGTGCGATGTGCTTAGACTGGAGTGTTTAGTGCGATGTGTTTAGACTGGAGTGTTTAGACTGGAGTGTTTAGTGCGATGTGCTTAGACTGGAGTGTTTAGTGCGATGTGTTTAGACTGGAGTGTTTAGACTGGAGTGTTTAGTGCGATGTGCTTAGACTGGAGTGTTTAGTGCGATGTGTTTAGACTGGAGTGTTTAGACTGGAGTGTTTAGTGCGATGTGTTTAGACTGGAGTGTTTAGACTGGAGTGTTTAGTGCGATGTGCTTAGACTGGAGTGTTTAGTGCGATGTGTTTAGACTGGAGTGTTTAGACTGGAGTGTTTAGTGCGATGTGTTTAGACTGGAGTGTTTAGACTGGAGTGTTTAGTGCGATGTGCTTAGACTGGAGTGTTTAGTGCGATGTGTTTAGGGTGGAGTGTTTAGTGCGATGTGTTTAGACTGGAGTGTTTAGTGCGATGTGCTTAGACTGGAGTGTTTAGTGCGATGTGTTTAGGGTGGAGTGTTTAGTGCGATGTGTTTAGACTGGAGTGTTTAGTGCGATGTGTTTAGGGTGGAGTGTTTGGGGCGGAGTAAATCTATGGCTTCTTTATTTTCTTATCTTTCATCTCTTTCTCTTTTTTCTTTCTTTCTTTCCCTTTTTCATGTTTTTCCTTTTCATTTCTCTTCTCTTCTCTCTCTTTTATCTCTCTCTTTATCTCAGTCTCCCTCTCTCTCTGCCTCTCTTCTCCCTTTTTCTCTCTCTCTGGGGGCTTCCTCTCATCATCACTCTGCCTCTTTTATGAGGGCGTATTAATCTATTCCCCCTCCAACACCCACCACACACACTCACACACTCACACACACACACTCTCACACCTCCCCTCCCCCACTATATGCCTACAGCAGAGTGCACTCATATATAGATGTGTCCCACAGGGCAGCTCACACCCTTCCCGCAGGTCACATGACCGGTTGCTGGGTAACGGGGGACGCAGGCGTAGATAATTAACCCAAAACTAAAAACATGTTCAGTGAATTTCAGAGCACCTTAGTCTCTCTCTGACCGACCGGCCAAACCTGTACCCTATCTCCAATTTGATTATCATTAAAAAGTTACTTTATTTCAGTAATTCAGTTGAAAATTTGAAACTCACATATTATATAGTATTATTATACACAACTAACAGCTTACAGCTAATGAAAACCCAAAAAATGTGTCTCAGACTTTTGGCAGTGTGGGCAGTGTGCCAGGTCCTGCTGGAAAATGAAATCTGCATCTCTATAAAAGCATGAAGTGCTGTAAGATTTTGTGGGAAAACAAAACTGCACTGACTTTAGACTTGATAATAAAACACAGTGGATCAACACCAGCAGATGACATGTCTCTCCAAACCATCACTGATTGTAGAAACTTCACACTAGACCTCAAGCAGTTTGGACTGTGTGTCTTTCCACTCTTCCTCCAGACTCTGCTCCCTTGATTTACAAATAAAATGTAAAATTTAATGATGATCAGTGATGGTTTGGAGAGCCAGGACATACCTATTTTTAAGATGCTATATTATATATTCTGTCTATTAGGGCTGTACTAATAACATTTCGGTCAATAATAATAATAAACATAAAGATAAAAAATATTATTGTCTTGTTAAAATTACTTTATGTCACTTATAACTTATTAATAGGTTCATAATAAATTCATGCAATCACATCCTGTTAACAAAGAATTTTTAATTAATAATAGTTTGGGAGTTTTTTTATTTTTATTTTATTTTTTATTTTTTTTGTTTAAACTTTTTGTATCATATATTTAGCGCAAGTCTTTCATACAGCAGTTAAAACATGGTAGCAACACCAGCTCACCCTAATACCAGGGGGTACCATCATAAAACTTATAGTTATAGCCTATTCTAACCTGTAGCAGATGTGATATTATGATATTACGATGATGGTTTTTATACAGTGCCAGTAATAGTTTGGACACTCCTTCTCATTAAATGTTTTTCTTTATTTAACTTGTTTTCTAAATTGTAGATTAATACACTGCCCGGCCAAAAAAATACAAAAAAAAGCCAACAAAAATAAAGGTCACACACTCTAATATTGCATAGGACCACCTTTAGCTCTTATTGCAGAACACATTCATTGACATTGTTTCAATAAGCTTCTCCATCCAGCACATCCCAAAGATTCTCAATGAGGTTAAGATCTGGACTCTGTGGTGAACTCTCTCTCAATCCATGTGTGAAAATGATGATCTCATGCTCCCTGAATCACTCTTTCACAATTCCAGCCCCATGAATCCTGACATTGTCATCTTGGAATCTGCCCGTGTCATCAGGGAAGAAAAAAAATAAATCCATTGATGGAATAACCTGGTCTATATTCAGTATATCCAGGTAGTCAGCTGACCTCATTCTTTTAGCACATACTGTTGCTGAACCTAAACCTGCAGACCAACTGCAGCATCAACCATAAACCCCAAATCATTTACTTAGTTAAAAACAGGTGGTGACTTTTTTTTGGCCAGGCAGTGTTTTAAAAACTTGAAGACCATTAAGGGGACGCATATGAATTTACAGTTAAAAAAAAGACTAATTACTTTAGTTTTAAATTTACAATCTAAAGCAGGGGTGTCCAAACTACGGCCCGCGGGCCATTTGCGGCCCGTTTCCTTTTTAAAAATAGAATGAAAGTTGGCCCGCTGTTAAGCAGGTTTTTATAATGTGAGATTCAAAGTTTGAATGCTAGGTGTCAGAAACGGGCCAAAGAGTCTAAAAGCGGAGAGAGTGCGCATTTCTAGCGCAAATAACGGGGCAAAAGAGTCTAAAAGCAGAGAGGGTGCGCATTTCTAGCGCAAATAACGGGGCAAAGAGTCTAAAAGTGGAGAGAGTGCGCATTTCTAGCGCAAATAACGGGGCAAAAGAGTCTAAAGGCAGAGAGGGTGCGCATTTCTAGCGCAAATAACGGGGCAAAGAGTCTAAAAGTGGAGAGAGTGCGCATTTCTAGCGCAAATAACGGGGCAAAAGAGTCTAAAAGCAGAGAGGGTGCGCATTTATAGCGCAAATAACGGGGCAAAGAGTCTAAAAGTGGAGAGAGTGCGCATTTCTAGCGCAAATAACGGGGCAAAAGAGTCTAAAAGCGGAGAGGGTGCGCATTTCTAGCGCAAATAACGGGGCAAAAGAGTCTAAAAGTGGAGAGAGTGCGCATTTCTAGCGCAAATAACGGGGAGAAAGAGTCTAAAAGTGGAGAGAGTGCGCATTTCTAGCGCAAATAACGGGGCAAAAGAGTCTAAAAGTTGCCGTAATTAAGGAGTTTAATATTAAATTAAATATGAAATTAAACATCAATTTGAAAAGGTTTACACAACACTGTCTAAGATAACGACAGTAAGTCAAGTAAAATGGTGTGTAACTGAAATAATCAGGAAAAAAGTATTATTTAAAGTGGTATCTTTTATTATTTGTTTTATTACAGAGTCTGTGGTCCGTGACTTCAAATATATTTTACTTTCTGGCCCGCAACAAAAAAGTTTGGACACCCCTGATCTAAAGAAAACATATTGAATTAGAAGAGGAGTATCAGGCAGTTTGGAATATATTGATATTTCCAATATATTTCCGCACAGCCCTACGTATTGTTAGTCATTAATATACAATTGGGATGCACAATGTTTTGTGATCCAACAAAATCAGTTCAGACAACACAGTGTGTGTGTGTGTGTATTGATTGTAAACTGTCTAATCTGAGCTACATTGATCAGACGGTTCTGCTCGACCCGCTGCAGTGAGAGTTCTGCTGAACACTATTCTGCTCTGCTGCATACAGAGAATTGCAAACAGGATGGAACATCGCAGAAAGAAATTGAAACAGCACACACACACACTTACACTCACGCACACACACTCACACAAGCAGAATTGTAAATACATATTCAAAGTACTTTAAAATCACCAGCCAAAATACCTAATATAGGTATAGTTTTGTAAAGCGGTCAAATAATATATATATTTTGGAACTATGTAGATTATTTTGCTCAGTGTATTAATCACATACTGAAACCTGTGGCTGTGTTTTGGCTAGATTTTGCTGATACAATACATAGCACAATGCAGGGGTTACAAAATTTAATATATTGCAGTATAATGTAAGCAAGGTGATATATTGTGATTGTTTAAATATAAATAATAAATATAAAGAAAGCTGCCATATTATAGTATAAGAGTAAAAGAAACGTTTACAGTAAGAGGGAGATTCAAGGGAGAGTCAACACAACTATCAAGTGGGCGGGGTTTAATCACGAAAAAAAATAAATGAACCACTGTCTGACCCTAGTCTTTACATATATAAACCAATAATTACAAACAAAATGATGCAATATATTAGTATAGCGGTATTTTTTTACACCCATAACAGTAGTATTAGTAAAAGCACACTTATATACATATATACACTTTCAGACCTGTTATTCCCACACACACACACACACACACACACACTGGACACCTGTTCATTCGCATGCATGCACACACACACACACGTGCGCCGGGCCATTGGAGGCCGTTCCCATGGCGCTGGTTGCTAATGGCGACAGTGAAGTGGACAGCAGCGTGGCGGTCGATACATGCAACGTCAATCACACAGACACACACACACACACACACACGCACACACACACACACACACACATTCAGTAAAATTACTGCTTTCAGCCACTGGGTTATTATTTCCATCTACAGCTCAGAAAATGAATTATAGAGTACAATAAAGTATAACTTAGCACATTATAGTTGTCACACCTCAACCCTCCTGCTATCTTTAAATTTACTAACATCTTTATTCCCTGGGTCATCATGATGCCAGCAATTTAAACCTCCAGAAAATTTAAATAATTAACTTTAAATAAACATGTTAGCAAAGTTTATTTGACAAATTATCAGCAGTTCTGGCATTATTAAAATGTTATATTAGTATTATATAAGTTTTCTAAGTGGCCTAAAGTAAATGAACTTCTAAAACCATTTATAAAAAATAAATGTCATAGTGACCTCTACCTTACTACCACACAAATGTGTGTAAAATTTAGACATTTCTAATGTTTTATGCCAATGAAACAGCCTTAATAAAACCTTGAAAATATTGGAAATATTGGAACATTTTATTTTTGTATGTATTGTCTTCATTAACTTAAAAAAGACAACACATATGAATCACAAAACAAAACTACTGTCAATATATTTTTTAGAGCCTTCATACATTGAGTGGGGTCAAATTGAACCCAAAGATAGTAGGAGGGTTAACCCTTGTTTGTCTTGTTTTCTTACTTTCTTTGTCCTTACTTCCTGTTTATGTCCGCAGCTTCTCTTTAAGCACATGGCCCTGTTTTGTTGTTGTCTTGTCTCTGCTCCAGTGTCTATTTTGCACCCCACTCCCTGATTACCTTCCCCAGGTGTTCCCTGTCTCTCTGTGTATATAGAGCCTCTTTGTGTCGGTGTTCCTTGTCCGTTTTTTTTGTATGCTTTGTATGCTTGTTAACTCCTGTCAGGTTTGTGTGTGTGTTTTTGTGCTCATAGCCTGTATCCTTGATCTGTAGGTTCTTGTTTTCTTAGTCTTATTTATTCAGTCTGGACCTGTTATCTAGATCTTGTTTAATTTTTTTGCATGTTGAGACCTATATAGTATCAAATAGTGTAGGATAGCACTCTATAGTACAATACTATATAGTATAACTTTGCACAGTGTAGTGTCATACTGTAAGCTATTATAGTATACCATTTAAGTATAGTGAATTAAAGAGCTGCATAATATCATATTGTGTAGAAAAGCACCATATAGATTATGGTACAGTATAATACATTATGTTATAGTATTTTATAGTGTTGTGAAGTACTGTGTAAAATATTAACTTGGAATAGTGCAGTTTAATGCTGTTTAAAATAGCACCATTTTGTACACTATTGTATAGCATACAACTTTGTATTTTTGTACTGTATAAAGTAGGAGTGGGCGATATGGCTCTAAAATAATATCACGATTTTTCAGGGTATTTTTGCCATAATGATATACTTGACGATATAGGAAAATTAAATAATTCATTCATTTCAGGAATATAGTATAAGAGTATAACAGAATAATCATAATATAATAAGCATAAAATAATATAATGCAGCAAATAATATTGCAGAATATTTAGTGCATGCCTATAAACTGCACACTAAAACAATTATACAATAAATACACCTAAAGCTTCACAGTAAATAATAGACTACTTTTAAGACAGAACAGCCCTATTATCACGATATGAATTTTTAATATCATGATATTTCTGTCACGATATATTGTATACAATATAATATTGCCCACCCCTAGTATAAAGTATATTTAATAGACTTAGTGCAGTGTAGTATAGCTTGTTATAGTAGAATATACTGCTTGAAATATTAGATTTTTTCAGATTATTTCACAATTTATAGCGTGTCATTGAAATCACACACACAATCACAGACACACACACACACACACACACGTGTGCTTCTATCCAGAGCTGAATTATATGCTACATTAGAGCTGCAGGTAATGAGGGTGTCTGATCTTTCTCTCCTGAGACCTGATCTGACAACCAGCAGCTGCTTCCCGCCTCCAAATACTCATACAGCCCTGTTTGTGTGTGTGTGTGTGTGTGTGTGTGTGTGTGTTTAGAGCTTCTAGTCTATTCCTTGTAGGAGAAAAGCACTGCCAATAGAATAGGACTCTCTAGAGCAGATTAACAAACATGAACCTATTGGCACCATGTCTAATACCAAGCGTTGGCTACAGGGGTATAAATATCACAGTATTGATCCCTTTAATATCTCTGTTGCTGAATGCAATCATATCCTCACAGCAATTCTGCGCCAAAGTCTAGTATAAAGTCTTTTCTGGACGGTAGAGACAGTTACTCCAACAAAAGCAGGATATACTCTTTTAATACCCTTGATTTTAGGAGAAGCAGTGAATGAGCAGGTCTCCCAATACTTTTGTCCATGTTATATATATATATATATATATATATATATATATTACATGGACAAAAGTAATGGACTAAACTATTATCTACCTCTCACTCTGTTTAATATATATATATATATATATATATATATATATATATATATATATATATATATATATATATATATATATATATATATATAATTAAACAGAGAGAGAGGTAGAGAATAGTTTAGTCTAATGGAGAGAGTGTGTTTAGCTGGAGGTAATGGGCCAGGAGACACTGTCTCTCTCTCTCTCTCTCTGTCTTTAGTACTGCTAATAACTCATAACCCTCAATCGCCCCTCTAATGGCTTCTGAAAGCAATTATCAAGTTAATTGAGTCGTGTTAAAGACGTTGTAAAGTGTAAAGAGTTCAGGATGATTTAGCGACGCTAAATGAGTCAAGAGAAAGAGATTTCTGAATTTTTCTCAGCTCTAATATTCTCTTGTTCCTACATCATCTAACAGTTTTCCTACCAATCCAGATTTCTCTTATAGACTGCTTTTCATCTTCCAAACATGGTGGAGGTAGTTACACACACTATTAATGTAACTAAGATTCCCAAAGAAAGCTATGTGAGATACCTTCTACCCCACAACATACAACCTTAAAACACAAACAGTTAATCAGGATATGGGTAAGACAGGTATTTTAGGCTTGCAACACAGTCCAAAAAAGTTGGGACAGGAGCATTTGTCAACAAGACAATGCAAATCCACATGCTGCACACATTACAAAAGCATTACTGCAGAAGCATAGTACAGTACAGGAATGAAATAATATAAACACATTTATTAACGGAAACATTTCATCGCTTGATATCCTTACTGTCAGGAATTATATACGTCGACGATCCGTTTGGAGGCTCCCTTATTGTGACGTCACAAAAAGGAAACATGCATAGAACCATCCTGGCTCCACTCCTCACCTGTCAACCCCCAACAGAATCCCACCCACTAGATCAAGTAAAGATCTGCCATTTTGGGCATCATCTGAGGGAGGGATCTGTACCTACTGTCTGTAGTAAGTCAGCAAATGAGGGAGATGTAAGTATTTTCAAATAATTAGTTTTGTGCTTCTGTTCTTGTTTGTGTTTTGCTAATTAGCTCAAGCTAATTCAATTCAATTCAATTTTACTTATATAGAGCTTTTTACAACAAAAGTTGTCACAAAGAAGCTTTACAGAGAAAAACAGGTCCACGTCTCTTATGAGCTGCACCACAGAGATGCCAATTGTTATGGTGACACAGTGGCAAAAAAAAACTCCCTTTAAAGCTCCACTAGGTAGGATTGAGATTTTGTTCTTGCGGGCTCCCCCTACAGTTGCAGAGTGTAATAAATGTTTCACGCGGATTAGTTTCTCTTTCTCATTTTCTGGCTTTCATAGACATATTCGGTCTCTTTCCAGCTTCTGCCAGAGTGTTTGTATGTTAAATTGTAAACAATGAACCAGTAGTCCTTGTAGAACTGTTAGAACTAAAGGTCGGAAAGCAGGTCGCAGTTCTCGTGAGGGTTGGTTGCGGCCGCCTCGGAAAACTTACAGAGTCTGGTTTGAGCTCAGAGGAGCTCTGGCACAGACACGAGAGCACCGCTATTCCTATTACACCTCAATGCAGCGCTGCAGTGAGTTTCAAGATGTGATTTTACTTCTTTAAAAAGATAAAAATCAAGGAAATCTTACCTAGTGCTGCTTTAAGAAGAAGAAACCTTGGAAGGAACCAAGACTCAGTCAGAGAAACTCATCCTATTCTGGTTGACCTGCTCAGTACAATCAAATAACAAACAACAAACCAATAACAGAACAAAACATCAGAACAGAGAGATAAAGCTGACAATAACGTGTGCTAAACACTCAGCATAACAGCTTATTTGCATAAAAGTGACAAAGCCCTTAAACGGCTCACTCTGAAAGGGACTGAAACTGGTAAGAATAGAGCTGGTGAGTGATTGTGTGCAAAGAACTTAATATAACATGTTTTGTATAGCTCATAGACCTTTTCTAGCTTGTGTAAAAACGTATAATTATAATACATATACACTAAGTATTTTGAAATGTGTTGAAGGGCTGAAATGCAAGAAAAGATGTATATTAATAAATAAAATCAGAGAGTTGTGTATAAATGAAATGAGGTCATGGGTTTGAGATCAGACTGAGCTATTGTGTTAGCGTCTGCAGTCTGAGAGCGCTGCCTGCTGTCCCGCTGGTTAGTGGAGGTGTTAGCTGCTGAGCTGCTGCTAATTCAGATGTCAGGCTGCTGCTCTATGGGAGCTGGATTAACGAGCTCTGCTGTAAAAAGCCCAGCCCAGCCCAGCCCAGCTCTGCTGCTCTCCAGGTGTGTGTTCAGTCTGCAGGTGTGTGAAGCTCCCTCTGTGTCTCTGATATCAGATTAAAGTGAATCAGATCAAAGCGGCCTCTCTCTTGTAGCTATCATAGTATCCAGTGAGGAAGTGTTTCTAATAATGTGGCCATAAGATGGAAGCAAATGAATGGTAAATATTTATAATAAAGTTGCCTGTTAGTGAAAGCACAAGATATAGTAGATGTTTCTAATATGTTTCTAAGTAGCCAGTGAGTGGGAGTTTCTAATAAAGTGGCCAGTAAGTGGGAGTTTCTAATAAAGTGGCCGGTGAGTGAGTGTTTCTTATCATGTGGTCAGTCAGTGAGACATACAGGGTTTCTAATAAAGCTGATGGTGAGAATTTGTGCTTATTATATTGTTTTATATTAATATACAGTATTAAGCGGATTTTACAGTTGAAGTTTTCTGAGTTATAGGGCTCTAAGTTACTCCCTGACAAAGCAAATGATGGCCATGGTGGTCTGGAAACGAGGTGTGTTTAGGTACATTTCTGGCATATTGCTATCTTGGCAGCGGAAAATACAGGTGCGCACGTGCAGGACATGTGCAGCAGTGCACAAACCCAACTTTTACATCAGCATTAAACAAAATACTAAATAAAATAACATTGCTGTTCCTGTAACTGAGCTGCTTGTGCATATTTGCAGTGTGAATGTGCAGGTCAGTTTCCCCTGTAGAAAAGCGCAGAAACACTGCACCGTTAAAATAGCAATCTGCCAAAGGCAGAGCATACCTGGCTCTTAAAGGGAAAAGACAGGTGACACATTAACTGGTTTATTTTACGTTATGCCCAAAATACACCCATTATTATTTTTTTTAAAGAGAATTTTTACATGATGTTTGTGTTTTTCAAGCCAAGCAATGCGTGCCATATTTTTTGGGCTATAAGGCGACTTATAAGGCACACTATAAGTGAACATCTATTTTCTGGTCTATTTTCACACATAAGGTGCACCGGATTATAAGGAGCACTATAAGTCAAACAAGTGTTGTATATTAATCTACACAGGTTTCTCTCATTAAAACTGTTTATTTGGGTGAGTAACGTGCTTCCATTTATTTACAGTAAGCTTAGAATTCCAATATTTTGTCTAAGGGTGAGTTTTCAGTGAAGTCTCTCCAGCACTAAGGCTGGGTGCAGCATCATCAAATAGTTAGCGTTAGCCGCTAACTGCAGCACTAGCAGGACATAAATACACAATAACACAATAAGAACGCAGACTACAGACCAATATACTCACCTCCTAACAGCGAAAGAGCTAGTGCCTCGATTAGCGGGTAATGCTAATGCTAATGCTGCTGCGCCCAGCTTTAGTGCTGGAGAAACTTCGCTGAAAACTCACCCTTATAACACTGCTCTTTAGCGGAGTGGATTTCCTGCTCCTTAATACCCGACTGGTAGAATTCATGCATAAGGTGCACTGGATTATAAGGTGTTCTCAGTAAACCCACAGTGTTTATAGCAGTGTTGTTGATTGTATCGTGCCCTGATGTGGGGCAGTATATTGCGTCTGCTTTCTGAGAAATCCATTTCATAGTCTAAAGCCCATCATATCCCCACTCTGTTATACAGTGTATTGTTTTGTAGTGTGTTAGTGTGTGTAGTGTGTGTGTGTGTGCGTGTGTGAGTCTGAAATGCAGGGGGATCATGAGGGAACTTGAGAGGAGAAACACATTATTGGAAATATGAGTTTTCATCTCTTTGAGCAAATATCCCAGACTTTACCATTAGAGAGAGGGATGAGTAGAAAGAAAGAGAGAGAGAGAGAGAGTGAGTGAGTGAGTGAGGGAAAGTCTAAAGAGGATACACTGGTACATCATAATGCTGGGATGCTCCTGGCAGACAGATTTTCATTTGTTTTTTTATTGTGACTTTTATTGATTAGTCTGTTTGCTGAAATCCGATCACAGCAGGGGTCAGAATCGGTCAGACAGAGATAAATACTGAAGAGAAAAGATAGAAAACACAGATTTAGAGCACGATAAAGTCAATATGGCATATTTTTATATTATTAGCATCAAAATACTGCATATGTTTAGTACTATTTAGTACATTATTTTGGGACTGTACATAATTCTACGCTTGTAGGATTGGGGTTCTTGATCTCTAACCTCAACATTATGCAATATGTACTGAGTAGAGCAGAGTTGTAATGCACTACCTCTTAATGCTAATGTTTTTCCTTGATTTCACCAAATAAAAAACCTCTGGTATATAATCAAGAGGAAGATGGATGATCACAAGCCATCAAACCACCAAACTGAACTGCTTGAATTTTTGCACCAGGAGTAAAGCAGCATAAAGTTATCCAAAAGCAGTGTGTAAGACTGGTGGAGGAGAACATGCCAAGATGCATGAAACAACTCAGACTCAAACCAGGGTTATTCCACCAAATATTGATTTCTATACTCTTAAAACTTTGTGAATATGAACGTGTTTTTCTTTGCATTATTTCAGGTCGGAAAGCTCTGCTTCTTTTTTTGTTATTTCAGCCATTTCTCATTTTCTGCAAATAAATGCTCTAAATGACATTTTTTGGGTTTTTTAAAGAAATGTTGTCTGCAGTTTATAGATGAAAACAATAATGTTCATTTTACTCAAACATAAAACATATAAAAAGCAAAATCAGAGAAATTGATTCAGAAACTGAATTGGTCTCTTAATTTTTTCAGAGCTGTATTTACTAATTTTATAGTGTATATTTATATATATATATATATATATATATATATATATATATATATATATATATATATATATATATATAGTTTTGGGCCAAGCTCAGAAATTGTTCAGTGTATATTGAAAAGGCTTTAGTTTTGAGCATAAGCCATATTAACTATTTAATACACTTTTTGGGGGTTAGTCTTAAAACTGTATTTAAATGCCTGTGTTGGTGGAGTACAGATTATAATAATAATATTTTAATTTGAAATGTTTATATTAATAGTATTATATTAAATAAATGTTTTAAATAAAAAATATTATTAACTCGTGTGTGTACTTTATTGATTATGTTATTATTCAGAGAAAAAAACTGACTCATCCTTACTTCATATACAGAGCAGCATATCTATTTTTGTGGGTTTTTTTCTGGGTAAATTTTACAATATTAAAAAAATATATATTTTTTTTTTTTACAGTGTGATACATTTTCAAGTGAACTTTTACTTCACCATCTGCTTTCTATCTCTTTCTATTTGTTTGCTGTGTTGAGAGAGAGAGAGAGAGAGAGAGAGAGAGTGTGTGTGAGAGAGAGAGAGAAAGAGAGAGAAAAAGTTCCTCCAGTAAACAAAGCCTGTTTGTGCATCCCAGTTCTGTCAGACGCTAATCATGAGCTAGTGAGGGCAAAGCCAGGACATGCTACACACACACAAACACACACACACACACACACTCGAGAATACACACACACACACACATACAGAACTTACTCAAACAATTACAGCAGACAGAACTGCAGCTTCAGATGAGCTCCTTCATTTATGGCCAATTACTGTCAGATCACATCAGTTCAATTTAAACGAGGACGATCGGACCTCGTTTGGCTCGTTCTGATTGGTGAAAAAGCTTCTAAATGCCGGTTCTGAAGTTTATCTGATGCTGATTGGAGGAAAGTTTGAGCCTCATTATGATCTGGTTTATTCTCAGATGCTTATCATACATACATCTGCTCTACTGCTGCTCCACTACTGTCAGGATGCTGTATACTGTATTAAAAATAATCATGATTCAGATTAATCTGAGCTTCTGCCCAGAAAACAATGCAGGATATATACAAAATACGGTGTTCTCATATGATTTTCCAAGACGGGGAACAGATCAAAGATCAATTTAGAGAGGACAGTCAGGACATATTTATGTTCAATTATCGTCAACCTAATGCGTTTATTTAAAAAGTTTAAATAGGGCTGTGTGGAAACATACAGCAGTAAAATATTTAACTTTAACAAAAGTTCAATAAAATAAATAAATAAAATGAAAGTTTTATGTCACATGCACAGTATTGGGACATCTATTGGGACATTTATTGCTCCAGTTGTAATTTATTTTTCTAATTGTAGTGCTGATTAATCATAAACAGGAAGTACATAGTGTCTCATAATAGGTACAGCACTGGAAACAAAATACAGTTAGAGATCACTTCAGCTTCTGAATCACTTTCTCTGATTTTGCTATTCATATGTATATGTTAAAATGAGTAAAATGAACATTGTTTTATTCTATAAACTATGGCCAACATTTCTCCCAAATTCCAAATGAAAAAAGATTGTCATTTAGAGCATTTATTTGCAGAAAATGAGAATTAAATGGTTTTAAGAGTTCAGAAAAGTAATATTTGGGGGAATAACCCTGTTTTTTAATCACAGTTCTCATGCATCTTGGCATGTTCTCCTCCACCAGTCTTACACACTGCTTTTGGATAACTTTATGCTGCTTTACTCCTGGTGCAAAAATTCAAGCAGTTCAGTTTGGTTTGATGGCTTGTGATCATCCATCTTCCTCTTGATTATATTCCTGAGGTTTTCAATTTGGTAAAATAAAAAAAAAAAACTCATCATTTTTAAATGGCCCCTTATTTTTCCAGAGCTGTATGTGACAGTTGATATGTGACATGCATGAGTTGAGTTGGGTATACTTGAGTCAAGCTTAATTGACTGAATCGATTTAATTTGGATTAAATGGAAAATTTATGAGAGTTATGCTGAGTCAAACTTAGAGAAACTTTTAAATTGAACTTTTAAGTTGAAATTTATTTATATTTAAATTGTGTTGATTCAAACTGCATCAGATTAGCTTGATTCCAACTGAAAAAAAATTGATTCAAATTGAATTTAGTCGAACTGAGTCAAACTGAGTTCAGTCAATCTGCTTTAAATTGAGTTGAATCAATTCAAACTAAATTCAATTGAACTGGTTTAAATCGATTTAAAGTTGAATCAAACTTAGAAGAGAAGGGAGACAGTATGATGCAGGTGGTGTTAATGTTATGGAAGATGCTGGAGGTGTTTGATTAAAATAACTGAGCTGAATAGTGAACAGTGTTTTACTGAATCTCTCTCTTGAGTCAGCGTTCCCTCACCATCCTTCCCTTCAGCTTATATCCGTGCTCAGCTTCATCCGGCTGCCAGGAACACACACACACACACACACACTGACAGCATTAGAAATACAGTGGTAACTTCATTAGCAGAAAGCTCTGTGTGTTTCAGATGGATGAGATGTTAGTGCTAAGTCAGCAGCCGGAGTTCTTGTTGGATTGGACCGGATGCTGAAGGCTAGTGTGTAGTGTGTTTTTCTTGCTTAAGACGATCTACTGAATTGCTCAGTATGTGGACTATGGATTATTTAGTAACCATATATATTTTACCAGTAGTGAAGCTCAAAAAATGTGAATATCATTGAAAAGTTAACTTTTTTTCAGCAATTCAGTTCAAAATGTGAAACACACAGAGTGATCTATTTTAAGTGTTTATTTATTTTATGGTTGATGATTATGGCTTACAGCCAATGAAAACCCAAAAATCAGTGTCTCAGAAAATTAGAACATTAAATAAGACCAATTGGTACTTTTGGCAGTGTGGGCAGTGTGCCAAATCCTGCCGGAAAATGAAATCCACATCTCCATAAAAGTTGTTATCAGCAGAGAGAAGCATGAAGTGCTGTAAGATTTTGTGGGAAAACAAAACTGCACTGACTTCAGACTTGATAATAATAAAACACAGTGGATCAACACCAGCAGATGACATGTCTCTCCAAACCATCACTAATTGGTGGAAACTTTACACTAGACCTCAAGCAGTTTGGACTGTGTGTCTCTCCACTCTTCCTCCAGACTTTGCTCTGCTTGATTTACAAATGAAATAAAAATGTAAAATTTACTGATGATCAGTAATGGTTTGGAGAGACATGTCTGTCATCTGCTGGTTTGTGTTGATCCACTGTGTTTTTTTATCTAATCTTTTATTTAAGTCTAAAGTCAGTGCAGTTTTGTTTTCCCACAAAATCTTACAGCACTTCATGCTTCCCTCTGCTGACAGGTTTTATTGAGATGTGGATTTCATTTTCCAGCAGTTTGTGGACACCCTATCTAATAAATTCTGCATACAGCAACTCAGCTACTTTATGTTGCACCTATTATTGAGGCAGATAGTCTTTGTAGAAGACACGTACCACCAATAGAATAGGCTCTCTGGAGCTGGTAAACGTACATGAACCTATTGGCACCATGCCTAATGCCAGGTGTGGTTTAGATGGGTATAAAACCCAGTATTGAGCTGTAGAGCAGTGGAACAACAAGTGGTTCTCTGGAATAATGGAGCCACATAAAATACTTGGGGTGGTGGGTGGTGATCATCATCCAGCAATCTGATCTCACTCTGGCTTATTTTGCCGCTGAACACAATCACTCAGCCAAGCTCACAGCCATACTGATCCAAAATCTAGTAGAAAGTCTTCTTTGGACAGTAGAGACTAGGGGTGGCACAAGATCTCGCGAGACTAAAACGGACGATATTTCTCGTCAGGCTTAAACCTGCTTTGCAATTAAGTGTGGACTTTTTAAAAGGGATCTGGCAACCCAGTAGCGATAGCGATAGAGTGTGGTGGCTGAGCAGTGAGAGCAGCTCTCAGCAGAAGAGGAAAATTCAGGTATTTTTATAGAAGATGCTTCTACTTTTAAGTTGTATGTCTGGCTGCATTTTGGCTCCAGTGGAAACAATAAATGGTAACAGAGTGACCAACAAGATACGAACCATATGTAAATACTGTAAGTAAATCCTACACCTGACTGTTTCATAGGCAGTTGTACTAATCCCTTAACTCTGTACTGTATTGAAAACAGGTTCTGTCTCTGTTTGCACTTCAAGCATAGTCTTAATATGACTAGTTATGGTTATGCATAGTTAAATTACAAGAGATTTAGGAGATTTTTTATAGAATCAATGTGTGAGAGAAACCAGTCTGTTAAGGTTGTGTTTTATGATTTCGTCAAATAAAACTCTAGTTTTAAAACTCTACTTTTTCATTTTTGACATTTTCTTTAAAATTTAAAATTTAATTTTTTAAATCTTGTCTCATCTCGTCTCATATCGAACCCAATATCGTATCTCGTCTCGTGATATTAGTGTCTCGTCACACCCCTAGTAGAGACAGTTATGCCAACAAAATCAGGATAAACCCTTTTAATACCCTTAATTTTAGAAGATTCACTTAACCAATACGTTTGTCCATATGGTGTATAGCCCAACTCACTTAAGTGTTATTAATTAACCCTGACCACACAGCTTCATCATTATCATCCTCATCTTCGCCATCCTCACACACACACACACACACACACATATTGACCGCTCACTCTCTCTGAACCCCCCAACCCCACAGCCCCGCCCCCTCGGTGTAGTTTCATTCATCTGGGTGATTTAAGTGACGGCTGAATGGAGACAGTAAAGTGCCCGGCCTGGTCCAGCCCGCTGAACAGGAGGACACACAGATAAGCAGGGAAATGAACCGGAAAATAACCAGCAGTCTGTGTGTGTGTGTGTGTGTGTGAACACCAGTTCAGGCTAATGGGAGATTTTATCTCCATCATTCCCAATACAGATCCTCTCTCTCTCTCTCTCTCTCTCAGCGTGAGGTTCTATTGATTTTGGTTTCGCATTATTATCCCAGATTTTTTATGTTTTATGATGAAATTAGTCAGATATGTTTATTCATCCTCAGCTACAATAATACAGCTATAACCATGTCATTATTATCCTCATCATCCTCCAAAATATCACGCCTCCCAGGGGACACATGCCTGAGAGAGAGAGAGAGAGAGAGAGAGAGAGAAGAGGGAAAGAGAGAGCGAAACAGAGAAAGAGTGGCTGATTAATACTGACATCAGGGTTGTAAAACATGCATTGATAACATTGTAACTCAATATGATCATGCTGCTCAGCCTCTGTACTGTAGTATGAGCTGTTTTAGTTTACTACAGTTGAGTATAGTGTACTTGTGCTGAGGCAAATGGGTTTTGAGTCAAGCCAATTTCAGTCCAACTGACTGGATGTCCAATTGGACGGATTTCCGTCATCAACGGAAAAATCAATTCCCAAAACTGAAGCTCAACAGAGGATGGATGATGCAACAGGACAACTACCCAAAACATAAAACTAAACCAACAACCGAATGGCTTCAACCGAAGAAAATAAATACGCCTTCTGGAGAGTCCTGACCTCCTGAACCCAATTGAGATGCTGTGACATCATGACCTCAAGAGAGCGATTCACACCAGATATCCAAAGAATATTACTGAACTTAAACAGTTTTGTGAACCTGTTGTTCAGGTCTGATCTGCAACTACAGGAAACGTTTGGTTGAGGTTTTTGCTGCCAAAGCAGGATCAACCAGTTATTAAATGCAAAGCTTCACATACGTTTTCCACCCTCACTGTGAATATTAACATGTTGTGTTCAATACAACCATGCAAACATATAATTTTTGGTGGTATTAGTTTAAGCAGACTGTGTTTGTCTATTGTTGTGACTTAGATGAAGATCAGAACAATTTAATGACCAATTGCAGAAATACAAGTATAATCCCAAAGGGTTCATATACTTTTTCTTGCAACTGTATGTATGGTGATGCAGGTCATAGGTGATGGAGGTGTTGGAGGTAATGCTGTATGTATGAATGTAAAGAATATTCTGTTTTTGTGGGAGCTGTCCAAAGTGCTGAACCACTGGATTTCTCTCTGAAGCAGGTGAAGCCTGATCATGTGACTCTGATCATGTGACTGATCACTGTGTCTCTTTGTGTTTCAGTGACGGACGAGGACACGGTAAAGAGGTATTACGCCAAATTCGAGGAGAAGTTCTTTCAGACGTGTGAGAAGGAGCTGTCCAAAATCAACACCTTCTACTCAGGTAAACATTCCAAAATCAACACCTTCTACTCAGGTAAACATTCCAAAATCAACACCTTCTACTCAGGTAAACATTCCAAAATCAACACCTTCTACTCAGGAAAACATTCCAAAATCAACACCTTCTACTCAGGTAAACATTCCAAAATCAACACCTTCTACTCAGGTAAACATTCCAAAATCAACACCTTCTACTCAGGAAAACATTCCAAAATCAACACCTTCTACTCAGGTAAACATTCCAAAATCAACACCTTCTACTCAGGTAAACATTCCAAAATCAACACCTTCTACTCAGGTAAACATTCCAAAATCAACACCTTCTACTCAGGAAAACATTCCAAAATCAACACCTTCTACTCAGGTAAACATTCCAAAATCAACACCTTCTACTCAGGTAAACATTCCAAAACCAACACCTTCTACTCAGGTAAACATTCCAAAATCAACACCTTCTACTCAGGTAAACATTCCAAAATCAACACCTTCTACTCAGGTAAACATTCTAAAATCAACACCTTCTACTCAGGTAAACATTCCAAAATCAACACCTTCTACTCATGTAAACATTCCAAAACCAACACCTTCTACTCAGGTAAACATTCCAAAATCAACACCTTCTACTCAGGTAAACATTCCAAAATCAACACCTTCTACTCAGGTAAACATTCCAAAATCAACACCTTCTACTCAGGTAAACATTCCAAAACCAACACCTTCTACTCAGGTAAACATTCCAAAATCAACACCTTCTACTCAGGTAAACATTCCAAAATCAACACCTTCTACTCAGGTAAACATTCTAAAATCAACACCTTCTACTCAGGTAAACATTCCAAAATCAACACCTTCTACTCAGGTAAACATTCTAAAATCAACACCTTCTACTCAGGTAAACATTCTAAAATCAACACCTTCTACTCAGGTAAACATTCCAAAATTAGCACCTTCTCCTCAGGTAAACATTATAAAACCAACACCTTCTACTCAGGTAAACATTCCAAAATCAACACCTTCTCCTCAGGTAAACATTCCAAAATCAACACCTTCTCCTCAGGTAAACATTCTAAAATCAACACCTTCTACTCAGGAAGACATTCCAAAATCAACACCTTCTACTCAGGCAAACATTCCAAAATCAACACCTTCTACTCAGGAAAACATTCCAAAATCAACACCTTCTACTCAGGTAAACATTCCAAAATCAACACCTTCTACTCAGGTAAACATTCCAAAATCAACACCTTCTACTCAGGAAAACATTCCAAAATCAACACCTTCTACTCAGGTAAACATTCCAAAATCAACACCTTCTACTCAGGTAAACATTCCAAAATCAACACCTTCTACTCAGGTAAACATTCCAAAAGCAACACCTTCTACTCAGGAAAACATTCCAAAATCAACACCTTCTACTCAGGAAAACATTCCAAAATCAACACCTTCTACTCAGGTAAACATTCTAAAATCAACACCTTCTACTCAGGTAAACATTCCAAAATCAACACCTTCTACTCAGGTAAACATTCCAAAAGCAACACCTTCTACTCAGGTAAACATTCCAAAATCAACACCTTCTACTCAGGTAAACATTCTAAAATCAACACCTTCAACACCTACTCAGGTAAAAATCTGTTGTTCTGTCGGTTACTTGTCTTGAAATGGATTGTTTCTCTATTATTACTCTCTAATCTCACACACACAGACATTTGCACAGCCAATCAGATGGATGCAATCAGCCAATCAGCTGATAGAAACCTGATAACTGTGTTAGCTTAGAGATAAAAAGATCCAGGCCAGGATTTTGTTCTGACAGCGTTGTCCACTGCTGCTCAGCTATTTACAGAGCTGTCCAGGCTGTCGGAACAAAAAGCCGGGCCAGATTTTTAGTTTCTGGACCTGGATTTACCACCTCTGCACACACACACACACACACACACACACCTGCTGACGATGATGTAATGTCTCACACTTTGAGCTCCGTGTGATTGGCCTAGTGTGAGTGAGAAGCTGAGCTATATTCAGACTGATTCACATCCACTGAAACTTAATACTGTTGTAGCAAAATAAACAACTGACCTTTACTGCCCCCTGTGGCCATGTGAGGGACGAATACTGTTATTTATTTAAAAAAAAAAACTTTTATTAGAACACTGTTTCTATTAAAATGGCCAGTGAGGTAGGTAGGTGTTCTAATAAGGTTTTTCACACTCTGTGGGAAAGGCACTAAATCAGATATCAGAATTTAATCTTGTGTTGTGCTTAAACCAGCTTAATGTTAATTGCTATATACAGCTCTGGAAAAAAAATAAGAGACCATTTAAAAATTATGAGTTTGTTTGATTTTACCAAATTGAAAACCTCAGGAATATAATCAAGAGAAAGATGGATGATCACAAGCCATCAAATCAAGTTGAACTGCTTGCAGTTTTTGCACCAGGAGTGACATAAAGTTAAAAAAACAGCAAAAGCAGTGTGTAAGACTGGTGGAGGAGATCATGCCAAGATGCATAAAAACTGTGATTAGAAACCAGGGCTATTGCACCAAATATTGATTTATAAACTCTGAAAACTTTATGAATATGAACTTGTTTATTTGCATTGTTTGAGGTTTGAAAGCCCTGCAGCTTTTTTTTCAGCCATTTCTCATTTTCTGCAAATAAATGCTTTAAATAAGAATATTTTTCTTTGGAATTTGGGAGAAATGTTGTCCGCAGTTTCTAGAATAAAACAACAATGTTCATTTTACTCAAACATATACCTATAAATAGCAAAATCAGAGAATCTGATTTAGAAACTGAAGTGGTCTCTGAATTTTTCCAGAGATGTCGGTATTTATGTATAGGGTATGTGTATAGTATAGTAGTTGCCTGTATGTTTGTGTTTAAGTGTGTCAAGTGCATAAGTGTGTGTGTGTGTGTGTGCTACATAATCAGCTCGCCCACACTCTGTAACTGTCAGCAGTTTGAGATTCCTAAAAGGGGTCAGTGACCTTCTCGGTGTGAATTCTGTGGGCAGAGACAGTCACTCCGCTGAAATATAGAGTTTTATTTTTACCTGCTGTATCTACACACTGAATCACTGCCTCAGCTGCAGACCATAATATTCATCAATTTCACTGCCCAGGTATTTTTACACACACACACACACACACACACACACACACATATATATATAAACAAATATCGTCAAAAAGTTGCATCCAGAAGGCCTGAGGTCCTGCAACCAGTGGCCCTACTTTATCTGAGTGCACACTTCGGTGTCCTATTCCGACAGGACAATGCTTGTCCACATACACATACGAGCTTGTCTTGAAGACAATGATGCTATGCTTTGGCCTGGTGCTTTACCAGACCTATCCGTGTTTGAAAATGTGTGGAAAGCAATCGCATGCACGATCAACACTCCACCCCTACTGCAAAACCTGCAGGAACTGTCTGAGTATATTGATGCTGCATTGGATGGGTTTTCACCGGACACCATTAGGAACCTTTACAACTTTATGCTAAGATGTCTGGCATGTTGCCAGTTATATCAGTCTAAATTTGTTATCATTTATTGTTCTTGGTGACTTTTATTTTCCATCTGAATAGCTTCACAATCCCACTCTTCCTTCTTGGTGCAAATATTTCTTTGATGATGAGTGTAAATATAGAAATGGCTCTCTGTGTGTTTCATTTAGTTGTCTTACTTAATCAGATTTAAAGAAATAAGTAAATAACTGCACAAAATATCTTTTAAAAATCGTCATCACAATGTGCACATGTGCACAATAGTCACATCTCAGGACGTGCGATGTCACTTAAGGCAATTAAATCAAACACATTATGTTGCAATGTTTTGATTATTGACACAAAAAGTAGATACACAGCGCTGTCTCTGTGTCTGTGTAAGTGACAGGCTGCTGCTGCCTGAGAATCTTGTGGGGGAGTGCGAGGGGTAGCAGAAGTAAACACGAGGTTATCACATGGCCTTCATCTCCATGGTTGGGCACATGCTTGTAAACGCACGTGTTGAAAGCTGTGCACCTCAGTCCAGCACAGTTTTAGGCAGATATTTCCAGTTACAGCTGAATTCAGGCTTTTAATATATATATATATATATATATATATATATATATATATATATATATATATATATATATATATATATAGCCGAAAAAAAAAGAACATTTGCAATGTAAAATTTTCCCGATATCGTGCAGCCCTATTAAATACTGACAAAAACTTAGCCTAGATGTAAACCACTGCGTGCAGTTCTGACTCATTGGGCCCTATTGTACACCCTGCACTCGAAGCATCGCAAAGCTCTTTGCTATCTTACACCCCGTCACAAAGAGCAGCGCTGTTAAGACACGAACGTGCCTGCCTCCTTAAGGCAATGGCAAGTGACCCAATAAGTGGCTTAATTCATGTTACCCCTATTAAGAGAATTAGTACATACATGCCTTTTGCGCAAGCCATATTTTTGATGCTCTCATGATACCAAAGACACACCAACACACCCTAAATCCCGCTGCACCATCTGCAATTGACCGGTGTGCTATAGATTGCTCAAATAGGGCCCTGGGTCTTGCTATGAAAGGTTCCTGCCCTATAAAAAGGCTCTCATGGGCTTCTTTTGGGTAGTGTACCTCTTAGTGAGAGATCATTGACTGCTAGAAGTGCCTCTAGATGCCCACAAAAACATTTTTCCCAGTTGATAGACATTAAGAGGGGGGTTGTTTCGATGAATTGCCCATCTTCTAGGCTGTTGCTCAGCCAGCCACAGTCATCTTCATTTGCAGTGGTGTCTTAGACAAGAAATCTGGACTGCTGAAGTCTGGAATGGACTTATTTTTAGTGACAAATCCAGGTTTTGTTTAAAATCAGACGATGGCCTGCTTTAAATATGGAAGCCTTATGGTGAACGCTTCAATCCTGCCTTTGCTGTAGAGCGACACACTGCCACACTGCTGGTGTGATGATCTGGGAATCCATTGTATAGAGCAGTCAGTCACCTCTAGTAGTGATATGAGGGACACAAACAGCTCATATGTTAGAAATCCTGTGGTCACCTCTTAAGGCAGGGCTTCAAACTGGCATTTTTCTGCAGGATAATGCTCACCCACACTCAGCAAGGGTTTCCCAGTAATGTCTCTACCAGATTAAAACACTTAAATCTACCAGATTTATTACCAATCAGGTATTTGTGGGACCTCCTAGGATCAGGAACCTGCAGTGATGGACAAAGAACCCTGGCGAATATCCTTTTCTCTCCAGTTTCTCTCCAGTTTCTCCCCTGGGTCAGACAAGTGGGCACTAGTGGGGACGGGGGGGGGTCACTACAGTGGGTAACATACTGCTCGGTTTCACACGTCTGCTGAACTCAACACCTCCATCTACTTCCTGTGAAACAGATACGTGTGTTTACCCCCTCACACACACACACACACACACACACACACACACACACACACATACACAGCACCTCTGGATGGTCTTCCAGGAAAGCCGTGTCTATATCCGGAACTCTCTCTGACTCACCGCAGAGACTCACGCCAGTATTGAGTCCATTTTTTTAGTACTTCTCTTGCTGGCCACTTTATTTGAAACACCTTATGATAATGATATATGTTTTTTCTATTTTAATCTAATATTGATTCTTTTTTTTTTTGTTTGTTTGTTTTTGATTTTATTGTGATTTTAATTCTGATTTGATACTATTTTGTTCTGATTTAATTCTAGCTCCTGACTTGGATTCTGTTTTGATTTTAAAACTGATTTAAATATGATTTGTTTTCTGATTCTGATTTAGAGTCTAACCTGATGTTGATATTGATTGTGATTTTGATTGTGTGTGTGTGTGTGTGTGTGTGTGTGTAGAAAAGTTAGCTGAGGCTCAGAGGCGCTTTGCGACGCTGCAGAATGAGCTGCAGTCGTCGCTGGACGCTCAGAGGGAGAGTAACGCCCCGGGACTGAGGAACCGGCGGAAGACGGTGTTCCCCCTGACCCACGAGGAACGCAACAAACACCGGAACATCAAAGACCTGAAACTGGCCTTCAGCGAGTTCTACCTCAGCCTCATCCTCCTGCAGAACTACCAGGCTAGTCTAACCACACCTCCCTCTACCTCTCTTTCTCTCTCTCTCTCTCTCTCTCTCTCTCTCTCTCTGTTCCACTCTCTCTCTCTCTCTCTCTCTCTCTCTCTCTCTCTCACTCTTTACCTCTCTCTCACTCTGTCTCTCTCTTTCTCTCTCTCTCTCTCTTTACCACTCTCTCACTCTACCTATCTCTCTCACTCTACTTCTCTCTCTCTCTCTCTCTCTCTTTCACTTCACCACTGTCTCTCTTTACCAAACTCTCTCTACCACTCTCTTACTCTACCCCTCTATCACTCTCTCTCTTTCTCTCTCTACTGCTCTACCATTCTCTCACTCTACTTCTCTTCCACTCTAACGCTCTCTACCACTCTCTCTGTCTGTACCTCTTTCTCTCTCTGTCTGTACCATTCTTTCACTTTCTCCCTCTCTCTCTCTCACTCACTCTCTTTAACTTTTTTCTCTTTACCACTCTCTCTCTAACACTCTCTTACTCTACTTTTCTACCACTCTTTCACTCTATCTTTCTACTACTTTCTCTCTTTCTCTCTCTACTGCTCTACCACTCTCTCTCTACCACGCTCTATCTCTCCCTCTACCACTTTCTCTATTTCTCTCTCTACCATCTACCCCTCTCTCACCCTGTTTCTCTACCACTCTCTCACTCTATCTCTCTTCCACTCTCTCTTTCTCTCTCTACCACTCTTTGTCTTTCTCTTATTAAATAATGTCTGAAACTGTTTCCTGTCTCTGCTCCTCCTCCTCCAGAATCTGAACTTTACCGGTTTCCGGAAGATTCTGAAGAAGCATGATAAGATCCTGGAGACATCGCGTGGTGCAGACTGGAGGGTGGCGCATGTGGAGGTGGCTCCATTCTACACCTGCAAGAAGATCACCCAGCTCATCTCAGAGACCGAGGTACAGATATCCCATAAACCATCGCTCTTTAACTCTTTAATGTGTGGGTGTTTGATTTTAAAATTACATTTAAATGTACATTTTAAACTTTTACTTGTGTAAGTGTTGAACGTTTAGTTGTGTGAGTGTTTAACTTTTAGTTATGTGAGTGTTTAACTTTTACTTGTGTGGCTGTTTTACTTTTACTTCTGTGGGTGTTTAGCTTTTACTTGTGTGGGTGTTTAACCTTTACATATGCGGGTATTTTACTTTTACTTGTGTGGGTGTTTAACTTTTACTCATGTGAGTGTTTAACATTTCCTTGTGTGAGTGTTAAACTTTTAGTTGTGTGAGTGTTGAACTTTTAGTTGTGTGAGCGTTTAACTTTTACTTGTGTGGGTGTTTAACTTGTACATGTGTGGGTGTTTAACTTTTACTTGTGTGGGTATTTAACTTTTACTTCTGTGGGTGTTTAACTTTTACATGTGTAGGTGTTTAACTTTTACTTGTGTGGGTATTTAACTTTTACATGTGTGGGTGTTTAACTTTAACTCGTGTGAGTGTTTAACTTTTACTTGTGTGGGTGTTTAACTTTTACTTGGTTGAGTGTTTAACTTTTACTTGTGTGAGTGTTTAACTTGTACTTGTGTGAGTGTTTAACTTTTACTTGTTTGAGTGCTTAACTTTGACTTCTGTGGGTATTTAACTTTTACTTCTGTGGCTGTTTAACTTTTACTTCTGTGGCTGTTTAACTTTTACATGTGTGGGTGTTTAACTTTAACTCGTGTGAGTGTTTAACTTTTACATATGTGGGTGTTTAACTTTTACATGTGTGGGTGTTTAACTTTTACTTGTGTGGGTGTTTAACTTTTACTTGTGTGGGTGTTTAACTTTTACATGTGTGGGTGTTTAACTTTTACATGTGTGGGTGTTTAACTTTTACTTGTGTGGGTGTTTAATGTTTAAATGTGCGGATATTTAACTCTTTAATCTGTGTAGACGCTGGTGACAACAGAACTGGAGGGAGGCGATCGGCAGCGAGCGATGAAGAGGCTGCGGGTACCACCTTTAGGAGCGGCACAGGTACACAAACACTCATACACACCTACACAAACACTTATACACACCCCCCCCCACACACACACTTATCTCCATTAATATGTAATGGTGTGTGTTTACCCCTCAGCCTGCTCCAGCGTGGACAACGTTCCGAGTTGGGCTGTACTGCGGAGTCTTCATCGTGCTGGTCGTCTCCTTCATCCTCACTGGTACTATCATATATACATATACAACATACATATACTATATGGACAAAAATATAGGGACATCTGCATATTCATTGTTTTTTATCTGAAATCGAGGATATTAAAAAAAGAGTTTATCCTGCTTTTCTTGGAGTAGCTGTCTCTACTGTCAGAGAAGCCTTTCTACTAGACTTTAAAACATCATTGTGGGGCTTCAATTGATCACCTCCCAAACTCATCCCAACCAAGTATTGAATGGTGTTCCATCATTCCAGAGAACACAGTTCTTCCACTGCTCCACGGCTCAATACTGAGGGCTTCATTCCACTCTAGCCCACACCTAGCATTAGGCATGGTTCCAATCGCTTCATGTTTCTTTATCTGATCTTGCTGCTTCTGCATCAGCAGCCGGAGTCAGAGAGAGCACAGTTGGTCAAGCTCTCTCAGGGTGGTTCGGTGGCTCTTGCACCCTTAATCACCCCTATAATAGCCGGGGATCTGACCCTTTTCCCCCCCCGAGTGCATTGTGATGCTGCATCATTGGTAGCCGTTGACAAAAAGAGGCGGAGTCTGACTTCACATTTATTGGAGGAGGCGTGTGTTTGTCCTCACCCTTTTCATAGTAGTTCAGCAGATTTTTTTTTTTTCAAATTTCCAAACATTTAACCCATAAGGAATGTACAGCTCTGGAAAAAAACACTGCAGTTTCTGAATCAGTTTCTCTGATTTTGCTATTTATAGGTTTATGTTTGAGTAAAATGAACACTGTTGTTTTATTCTATAAACTACAGCCAACATTTCTCCCAAATTTCAAATAAAAGTATTGTAATTTAGAGCATTTATTTGCTGAAAATGAGAAATGGCTGAAATAACAAAAAAGATGCAGAGCTTTCAGACCTCAAATAATGAAAACAAAACAAGTTAATATTCATAAAGTTTTAAGAGTTAGGAATCAATATTTGGTTTTAATCACAGTTTTCATGCAACTTGGCGTGTTCTCCTCCACCAGTCTTACACACTGCTTTTGGATAACTTTATCCCTTTACTCCTGGTGCAAAAATTCAAGCAGTTCAGTTTGGTTTGATGGCTTATGATCATCACCATCTTCCTCTTGATTATATTATAGAGGTTTTCAATTTGATAAAATCAAAGAAACTCATCATTTTTAAGTGGGTTCTTTTTTTTTTCCAGAGCTGTAAATTAAATTATTAATGATGTTTAGCTTTGCTCTAGACTTTAGTCCATGTTTATAGACAGTGTGTTTTGTACAGTAACCTAATACTAATGTACTAGTGTAATAATATTAATATTAATTTTAATATTAATCGCCTGCTGTTAATCCTCCAGGTGCTGTTTTCTACCATGATAAGAACATCTGGCCGATGGTGCGGATGTACCGTGGCAGCTTCCTGCTGATCCAGTTCCTCTTCCTGCTGGGTATTAACACATACGGCTGGAGGCAGGCCGGCGTCAACCACGTCCTCATATTCGAACTGAACCCCCGCAACAACCTGTCCCACCAACACCTGTTCGAGGTACACACACACATACACACACATACACTGATTTTACACTACTGGTACGCTATTAGACTTAAATAATCTAATCTGCTAACTCACTTTTTATATTCTGGGCTAAACCTTGTAGCAGGAGCAGTTTTAGAATAAATAAAACTGATTATCTTAAAAAAGTCAACAGCAGGAAATGAGAGTGATCGTGTAAAATGGCTACATCAATGCAATTTTAAAAGACCAGAGAGAGTTATCTGCCCCACCCACCCCTCCACAGACCTGAAGCTCACTCGGGTTGCCAGGGTAAGGACACTCAAGGATATAAAAAAAAATGATAAGGGTGCCCATACTTTTGCACCGGTCAAATTTTGATTTAATGCATATTGCACATTTTCTGTTAGTACAATAAACCTCATTTCAATCCTGAAATATTACTGTGTCCATCAGTTATTAGATATATCAAACTGAAATGTCTGTAGCAAACACCCAAATATTTAGAACTAAAAATGATTGAGATTAGTAGGGGTGCCCAAACTTTTTCATATGACTGTAACTAGCTAACTAGCTTCCATGACTGCAGCTTCGCTGTTGTTTTTAAACCTGGCAACCTCGGGGGTGGAGTAACTGTTGGGGAATGAGTCACAGGCCACACCCTCACAGATATCTCTCACCTACTGCACAGTTCTAGTAAGAAAATACTATCTTAAGCTCTGCTACGAAGAGATGACAGGTCTTGAATTTTGTCATGTTTCCTTCATATCTGATAACCTATCCAGATCATTTTATCATGTACAACTAAAAATAGAATCCTGAATGGTCCTGAATGGTTAGTAACTTGTTTTAGTCTGAATTAAGTTAGAGTGTTTGCATGTGGTAGTTTTAGGCCTATTAAATCTATGTTTCTCTCTCTTTCTCTCTGCAGATTGCTGGATTTCTGGGGGTTCTCTGGTGTATCAGTATACTGTCATGTCTGTACGCTGATGCCACAGGGCTGCCCATGCAGGCTAACCCACTGATCCTGTACGGCCTCATGCTGCTGTTCCTCATTAACCCCTTCAAAACCGCGTACTACAAATCCCGCTTCTGGCTCCTCAAACTGCTGGTGAGTTTACTCGCTTACTCCAAATGTACAGCGCCATTTCTGGTAATAGGTGGCTGTTGCTGTGTTTGGGTGTTCATTGGATGGTTATGTTTATATTACATGGTTATAAGCAATAAAATCTGCAGGATATCCCACAACAAAGACATAGGGCCCTGTTGTACACCCTGTGCAAGGTGGTCTGAAAGTGAGGTGTGTTCAGGTAAATTTCTGGCATGTTTATATTTTGGCACCGGAAAACACAGGAGCTCCACTGACTGAAATAAACCCAGACAACAGTCAATCATCTGAGTCCATTTCTATATACCCACACACACACCTGCTGTAGAACGAAAACCAGACAATTAACAGAATAAAGAATAAAATAACATTAATGTTCTCTTAAATGAGCTGCTGGTGTATCTTCACAGTGTGAACACGCAGGTCAGCATTCTCTGCTGAGACACGCAAAAGCTCCACACTGTTAAGATACGAATGCGCCAAAGTCAGTCAGAGCTCACCTGCCTCTTAAAGGGAATGACAAGTGAGACACTGATTGGTTTGTTTCACATTGTGACCAAAACACACCCATGATTAATTAAGATAATTAGTTCATGGCTTTTACGCGTTTTGAGCTTCACAAGGCATTGTTTTTGCACCCTCACGATACGATAAGACATGCCCTAAATGCAACTGCGTGATGTGCAGTTGACCGGTGTTCTATAGGTTGCTTAAAAAGGGCCCTCTGTCTGACTTTTTCTTTTCTTTTTGGCTCATGATTTGGCTCAAATGATTTGGTTTACTCTTTATTTATTTATTTTATGTATTTTTTTAGTTCTGTACTGAACTGTAATAGTATATCTGATATCAGTTAGATCAGTTCGAACTCCTAAACTGATGTGCATGTGCAAAATCTTGCATCTTTTCCAAGATTAATTAGAGATATGAATTTACAATGCTTTTACAGTATAGAATGATTGAAAAAAATGCATACTTTTTCTTGCTTCACGTGTTCTTGCATTTAGACATAAAAGGCCGAGTGGTCCAGCGGCCTAAAGCGCTGCCACTATGAGCGGGAGGTCGCAGGTTCGAACCCCCGCTCATGCAGCTTTACCATCAAGCTGCCGGCGCTCAGAGGGAGCAAAATTGGCCCTGCTCCCTCCGGGTGGGTAGATGGTGCTCTCTCCCCACATCACTTCTAGGGTGATGTCTGCAGCACAGGGCGTCTGTGAGCTGATGTATCGGAGCCGAGCAATGCTGCCTCATCAGCAGCTGCTCGAAAAGAAGCGGTGGCTGGCTTCACATGTATCGAAGGAAGCATGTGTTAGTCTTCACCCTCCTGGTGTGTTGGGGCATCACTAGTGATAGGGGGTGTCCTAATGAGTGGGTTGGGTAATTGGCCGTGTAGAAATAAAATGATAATAAAATAAATAAATTAAAAAAGACATAAAAGCTACAGTCCAGTTCCTTTAAAAATTCACCTTTAGTGAGTAGAATAAAAAAGTGTACTATGTTATAAGAAGATATTGTGCAGTAACTACATCTCTTAGGGGTAGGCGATATGCAAAATATTAAACAATATGAATTTTTTTATTAAGTTTTGGAGTGTACCAACAAAATTAGGAGAAACGTGAAAGATTTTAGTAAATCTCACATCTTGTAAACTTGTGTATTATCAGATTAAAGGTGATGTTGAGGATTCCTGTGTTTTTGATGATGCTGATAGTGGACCATCAGAGCTAATACTGTTTTCTTTAGGAACTATTTTCTTCTCCACTACACCCTGCAGCAAATATCCTTCCACCATTTTGATGATATGTGTTTAAAAAAAAGATTTTTATAAGGGTATTTATACATTTTTTATATCTCTGTTCACCAGCACTGTTCACTATTTTGACTGGGTAAGATTATCTAGAACCGAGTGTTTTACACCAAACCCATTCTAAACCTGATTGAACATAATAAGCATTATTTAATTACACAAAATAAAAAATGGGTTCCCATTCAACTGGTTTGAAGCTGATGTGTGGATGATGTATTTGGATGGTGTGTGTGTGTGTGTGTGTGTGTGTGTGTGTGTGTGTGCGCATGTGTGTTTTGATGGCTCTATTCCAGTAATGATTGCACAGTCACAGCTGTCATGTCCACGGAGATGGGGCTGCATTCTATTACCACACACACACACACACACACATGGGCACACACACACACACGCGGGTATATTGGGGTACAGAGAGCAGGCGGTGTGTGTGATCAGACACTGCTGTGCATGCAGTCTGATCATTCATGTTTCATTAGCTTTATAAGCCTTTGATCGAAAGCTAATTATAATCTACAGTCCGCAGGAGCGTATTTCTACCCTTTACAGGACCTGTGGGTCAAACAGCACCAAACACAATAAACACCTGAACGCCACAGATTAATAAATAAAACACTTCCCCAAATAAAATCCCCAAATAAAATACTTTTGTTTAGATTCTTTACCTTTTTTACCGTCATCATCATCATCATCATCATCATCATCATCATCATCCCATCATCTTCATCTCATCATCATCATCATCATCATCATTCTGTAGCTGTAAAAGCTCTTCACAGAAGTTTATTACTCTCAGTGTTTATGATGTCTGACACACTGTTCTACAAATCTGTAAAATATTTTAACGGATCACTCAAGCGTGGAGCTTTGATCGGTTTTGTGTGTGTGTGTGTGTGTGTGTGTGTGTGTGTGTGTGTTGGATTGAATCTGTGTGTGTACTAAAGCAGGAGTGAATAAGTGTGTATTTGCTGGCCTTTGCGCAGTGTGTACCTGCAGCAGGTGAGCTGCTAGAAAACTATTAATCGCTGTGCAGAAATCTGGAAAATGTCAGCCATGCCCTGCAGGCATGCTCACACACACACACACACTCACACACACACACACTCTCACACACACACACACACACACACACAGACACATTCTTACACACACAAAAAGCCAGTACACAGTACATCAATAGAGTTCACAGAGTGCGAATACACACGGTTTATTCCACTGAGCCTCAGCTACTGCACATGACTGCACACGTCTCTTATAATCTATAATAAAAAACAAATAAATAGTAAATAAATTATAATATTCATTATACTTTCATTGCAATAAAATGTATAAAAAATAATAAAGTTTTGCATCATTTTAACCCACAGGCTTTGTGATGTCTCAAAAACAAACAAATTTAAACACATTAATTTATGCAATTTGAAGCAGCAGTCCCTAACCTATTTTTTAAATCTTTTTCTTCTTGATATTCTTTCTTAAAACATAATAGTCTGGTAGGTCTGTTAGATGCTATTATTGTAACCGCTCTCTACATTTTGACAGTATTTCACAAATAAACAAAATAAAAAATATATATATATATACCCAAAAACACAGTAATAAATTAATCTATTTATTTACATTAACATGCATTAAAAGTACTCTTTCTCATGCTGTTTAAAAAATAAAAAACATATATTTATTAAAAAAAATAATCATAATTTATGCTCATCTGATTTTGTACTCGTCTTTTATATTTTAGGGAAAAACAGAGAGTTTCTTTCTAATGTACTCTGATTACAGAGAGATTGCATAGAAGTATAATATCTAATTTTATGGTCTTATTTATGTTTATACAGGTTTGATATTTAATTTTATTGTTGAAACTTTTGTAGTGTAATATGTTGTCATGTTCCTCCTCAATTTCTTTAAAAAATGCTCTTAAATTCACCTTGCATGCATATGTATGTCTAAATTGGTTTTTGAAGGTTATTTTTACAAAATAAATTGGTTTACTGGTACATAAATGGTTGTTTTTTATTCTATCAAAGTGTCGCAACGTAATCACCATGAGAAAATGTGGGTCCTGGTCTGAGACCAGTTGAAAAAACCCTGCTTTGTGCATTTTCACCTTCTCGCCAGAGAGACCTTCAAATCCACAAAACCTATGAATTGTTGCTGGACGTATTTTAATGAATACAGGGCAGCCAATCAGAACCAGAAGGAGAGTCCTTAAGGCATTATCATGCTTAAATTATTGCAACTAAATCAAAGTGGAAATAAATATGGAAAATCTGCACAAAGCATGTTGTTGAACTCTATTACTTGAGGGAAAAATATGAATATTAGGAAAATTAACATTATTTAATAAATATATATTTGCTGATAATAAAAGCAGTCTTCATATAATAATATGGCAAATCTCTCTTTAAAATCTGACCTATAATTTAATATTATGTTTATATTGTATTACATAAGTATTCATGTAACAAAAACACACAACAATATATTTATATATAATAATATACTAATGCATTATTATCATTTGTCTGTAAACTAATATAGACCTAAGATTGTTTTACACAAAATCATGTTGCAGTTATATATTATATTAATGTAATTGCACATTATGGGATATGTTTGTATGTATATAGATATGTAATGTAATATTGCATGTTACTGTAATATATCATTTTGTGTGTATGATTTGATTTCAGTCAATAAAAATGTCTTGTTTAATGTACTGCAGGTTATTTAGCAGTAATTGTCGTTTCACATTAGAAGTTAATTATTGGTAGCGTATACAGGATGCTGTATTTACTTAATTAAACCTTAATCAATATCAGGGCTGTAAGCTTCAGTAAGCAGCGGTAACTAAAGATTGATTTCTGACTGTACTCAGTCTTAGCTCAGCAATACACACACACACACACTCACACACACACACACACATGCACACAATAGAGATATTATCTATTCATAAATGCTTTTAATGCATACCAGTGTGTGTTAACACGCCCTTTAGAATCTACTGCAGATCATCAGATAATGGGAAAACTCAGAGTTTACATGAGTCAGGCAATAATGGGGTTTTTACTTTGCAATCTGCACACAGATATAAACCCACAAAATAAGTAAAAATATAAACACCTCTTTTTTTTAACACATCAAGACAAAATATAAACATGAATCATATGTGCTGTATTACAAATTATTGATAAAATGACCTGTACTTATAAGCATGGTTCTGAATGACATGAAAATAGACCTGTGTCTACATACTTTTGCCATATATAGTATTGACCACATAATGTAGTGATATTACATTTTGGAAATAATACACTTTAAAATAAGACTACCTTTATAAAGGGTTTATAAATGGTTTACAATTAGTTTATTAATGGTTACTAATTAGGTTGTAAATGGCTTTAAAAATCATTATTAATCAGTTATAACACATACGTAGAAAGGGCGAATATGACCTGTTGTTTGTCAAATAGTGAACCCACAGCCATCTATATTGTTGCCCTTTCTACGTATGTGTTATAACTGATTATTAATTATTTGTAAGGCATTTACAACCTAATTAGTAACCATTAATAAACTAATTTAAAACCATTTGTAAACCCTTTATAAAGGTAGACTTATTTTAAAGTGGTACCAAATTTTGTATATAGAGTAACAATTGTGGGTACCTTGTGTGTGTGTGTTTGCTGGTGTCTGATTGTGTGTGTGCTCTATCTGCAGTTTCGTGTTTTCACGGCTCCGTTCCACCGAGTGGAGTTTGCAGATTTCTGGCTGGCGGATCAGCTGAACTCGCTGGTGATTGTTCTGATGGATCTGGAGTATCTGGTGTGCTACTACAGTATGGAGCTGCAGTGGACCGAAGTGGATGGACTGCTGCCCCACAGCCAAGGTACTGCTACTGACCACTAAACTGGACCCTACTCCCTTTCCTTCATAAAGGAGGACAAAAAATACCATGATAGTAATATAATACAGGAAATTGACAAATCCTGCACCTAACAGCTGGGGTTATGCATAGGGCTCAGCCAGGATCTACTACTCACTCAACTAACAACAATAGCAAAACCACCACAATCTGATACTGGCTCGACAAGAATCCAGAAGCACAGCCTAACACTATGTTCATGGTCCATTGCCTCAACTGCCAAGTAACAGACCTACCAAAAAATAACCTATGAACAAACAGAATCCCTCCTTAATCTAAGCTCACTTCCTTTAACTATGGCAACAACACACTTACCTAAGCACAATCACACACAATAAATCACATTATAAGTTGCGTGAGCAGAACACAGCAACCACTACCATCCGATACTGGCTCGACAAGAATCCAGAAGCATAGCGAACTATGTTCATGGTCCGTGCCTCAACTGCCAAGTACTCAGACGTCTACAAAAACTCATGAGACAAATTATGACAAGAGCAGGACCACACCAATCCCCTTCATCCAAACTCTAACACAAACTTCAGTGCAAGCTCTTCTCAGGGGTCATCAGGCAGGCACCTTCCTTCTTCAGTGTTTCGCTGAATTAAAATCAATATGTCTTTATGCCACTTTTGTAATTTTGATTAAGAATAATAAATTGTAATAAATTATATATATATATAATATATATATAATATTCTGGTGCACAAAAGAACGATTTTATGTTTTATTTTATTTTTTTCACTTTTAAAGCATTTTATCGTTCTTAAAACATTTTAATTTTGTATGACTCTGAGTCCAGTCCCATAACTGCCTCTTTGTCCAGCATCTTTAGAACTATGTATCTATTGCTAACTAGTCTTGTAAGCTTGCTAGCTAGTTTTGCAAATTACAAATAGATTTGATCTAATGGTTTATGATAGAGGACAAAAATTACATACTTTCTCCCACAGTGATCATGAATAAATTGCGCACACACATTTTTCTGGTAAAAAATCTGTGTAAAATACTCTGCTTAAGGGGTGACATATAAGATATAGTCTGTGTGCTATACGTAGCTTTTTTTTAAATACGGTAAACATGCACACTACAGTCTGATATACTGAAGAGCTAGCGCTGGGGTTAGCGGCTAATTCTAATGATGCTTCAGCAGTGCTAGCCGGGGTTAGCAGCACGCTTCAGGCCGATAATAATCACCTCATAACGACAAAAGAGCTAGCGCTTAACGCTGTTAACGGCTAATGCTAATACTGCTCCAGTCTCGAGTCTCGATTCTGGTGAACTAAACTAAAACTCCTGTATAATGCTACACTTCAGCCGGAGTGGCTTTTTTTTTTTGCTCCTTACAACCTGACTGGTAGAATTAATATAAGGTACACCTGATTTTAAGGTGTCTTAATTGGCTCTGGAGCCGACAGTGCACCATGGGACAAGAAGCACCGTGTCCTACCTGTTGCCCCTCCTACCTGTGCCCTCCGCATTCACACACATGCTGCATTTACTGTTTAGTTTCTGCATGTCCATAGCAACAGTTGCCACAATATAGAAAATCTAGATTGTTTATAGTGTTGCTTCTCTGTAATCTATATAACCAGTGAACTGACCCTAAATGCACACTAACCTCAGATTATACAACACTGTACAATAACTATTATTGGATATGTACATTTAATAGAATATAAGGAGCTATTGTGTTTTATTTATATACAACAATCCTCCAGCACATACTGTAAACACAAAATATCTCATATTGCTCATTAAGAGGATGTTAATACTCTTAGGAATATTAATACTATTTTTATATATGTTTAATGTTAATTTAAGTTGTTTAGACCAGGGGTGTCCAAACTACGGCCCACGGGCCATTTGCGGCCCGTTTCCTTTTTTATAGCGGCCCGCGAGGTATTTTAGAAATAGAATGAAAGTTGTCCCGCTGTTAAGCAGGTTTTTATAATGTGAGATTCAAAGTTTAAGGCTAGGTGTCAGGAACGGGCCAAAGAGTCTAAAAGCGCAGAGAGTGCGCATTTCTAGCGCAGAAAAAGGGGGAAAGAGTCTAAAAGCGGAGAGAGTGCGCATTTCTAGCGCAGAAAATCGGGCAAAGAGTCTAAAAGTTGTCATAATTAAGGAGTTTAATATTAAGATAAAATTAAACATCAATTTGAAAAATCTTAGTTTACACAACACTGTCAAAGATAAAGATAATAAGTCAAGTAAAATGGTGTGTAAATGAAATAATCAGGAAAAAAGTATTATTTAAAGTGGTATATTTCATTATTTGTTTGAGTGTGGCCCGTGACTTCAAATATATTCTTCCTTCTGGCCCCCAACAAAAAAAGTTTGGACACCCCTGGTTTAGACTGTCTGTAAAGTTAACAGTGTCTAATCTAAAGCTAAAAAAAATGAATTATCTGCCAAGGTGACTTCAGTAGATAAAATTAAAGGACTGTAAAGGACAGCTTTACTTATTTTAACTGATTTTATCTGCTGAAATGATCTTATTTCAGATAACCAAATCAAACAAATCTTACAGCAGCTTCATAATGAGCAAATTAAATAAATATCAGATATGCTGACTAAATTTAACATGATATACTGAGCTGTTGTATCTGTGCTGCAGGTGATGGGAAGTGCCACACGTACTCGTACGGGCTGCGGGCCATCATCCAGTGTTTACCTGCCTGGCTGCGGTTCGTGCAGTGTCTCAGGCGCTACCGAGATACCAAGCGAGCCTTTCCTCACCTGGTGAATGCTGGGAAATACTCCACCACCTTCTTTGTGGTAGCGTTTGCAGCTCTCTACAGCACTCACAAAGGTAAGAGCTACAGGTGTGCTTACACACCTTACACACACACACCTATATATACACTTAATTACAAATCTGACATACAAATCTGTGCATGTTTAACACAGATTAGTACACTGAGTTATTGATTACACACCTTAAATATTTACAGTACACCTAAGATACACTGTTGCCATAGATTACAGATCACACACCATAATTACACACCATAAATACAGTTTACCTACTGTACACTACCGGTCAAAATTTTTAGAACACCCTTATTGTTTAGTAGTCTAGTAGAAGTAGTGCTGTATCACCCAGACTAACTGTTTTTTTTTCTCATCTTATTAATGACTTTAAGCTGAGTTACATTACATTACATTTGGCAGACAAAAGTAATAGAAGTTAAGATAAACCATTTTTAGATAGGGCTTAAAGGAGGTCAAAGGGAAATAAAGGGATAGAGGAGTGAAGGAGGGGAAGAAGGGAATGAGGTTAGAAGTAGTTAGTGTGTTAGAGGTGTTAGGAGAGTAAGTGCTCTTTGAAGAGCTCTGTCTTCAGGAGTTTATTAAAGATAGTGAGAGATTCTCCTGATCTGGTAGTGGAAGGTAGTTTGCTCCACCATTGGGGAACTCTGTATGAGTTAAAGACGTTGTTGTCATGTTGATCAGCCAGACCTCTACCTGTAACATCTTTCTCCAGTTTCCATTATTATTTTTTTTACAATACTCATTTTTTCTTCTTTTTTTAAATTTTTATCTTATTTGTTTCCCGTTATGCCATACACTGACATGCCAAAAGTCATGGGACAAGAGCTAGTACACTATGGGTGGTAATACCTTCTATGACGTGACACTGTGGATGGAAGGAATGTTAAACGCGCACAAACAACTTCAGAAATGGAACGTCTAATCCATCTGCCTCCACTATTAGGCATCACTCCAACTCCATAATTCACTTGGGGCTCTATTTTAGCGATCTGTAGCGCACCGGTCAAATGCGTATGGTGCAACTGGATTTAGGTGTGGATAAGGGTGCAAAAAACACACATTAACCAATCATTAATAAAACCAATCATTGTATCACTTGTCATAACCTTTAAGAGGCAGGTAAGCTCTTACTTTGGCATGTTGGTATCTTAACAGTACAGTGCTTTTTTGCGTCTCAATGTGTATGTGTGTGTGTGTGTGTGTGTGTGTGTTTAACGAACGGGGGTGTACGCACTCTGGGCGCACCTATTGGAGTGGACTTTGATGATTAACTGTTGTCTAGGTCCATTTCAGTCAATGGCGAACCTGTGTTTTCCACCAACATTATAGCAAAACACCAGACATTTACCTCAACACACTTCCAGACCACCACACCCATCAGTGTAGATTTATTCCTAATCTCTGATGCTATTTTGATGGCAGGGGCACAACGCATGAAAATAGACTGTTGATGGGGTGTAAGATAGCAATGAGCATCGCAACGCGCCCTGGGCAGGGTGAACAATAGGGCCCCTGGTCTTACAATGAGCATGCTGGCCAGTGTTTTACGTCAGTGTAATTGTTCAGTAATAGTCGTAGTAGTGTTGGACAGTATGTTTTAGTAAAAGCTTGGAAGAGTTTTTGACAGCAGGGGGTGAAAAAGTGTCCCGGAGAGAATAAAAACTACAATTAACTTCCATTCGTCTACATCAGATACTGTCCAACTCTTCACACATTCATCTTTCTCTCTCTCTCTCTCTCTCCCTCGCTCCAGTAATTCACTCTCTGAACTCGTATCTTCTCGGAAACAGAACTTCAGTCTGAATCGATCGGTTCAAAGCGCTGCGCTGAGCCGCTTGATCCATTTCATTATTTATCTACACGCCAGTGCAGAGTCGCTTATTTATTTCCGTTAAATGTCAGCCTTTTAAATCCGAGTCGGACTAAGCGCTGTTCTGCTGGGCTGAATATTTCACTCTAAACAGAGCCTGATCTGCAGCTCGGACAGTTACGCTGGGCTCGGTGTTTGGGTCAGGGTAAAATGTGAGGCTGTTGATTTATTATTCAGTCAGATAGAGCTGAATCTCAGAGTAGGGATACAGACCGGCTCCAGGAGGCCACTGAGTAAAAACATGAAGATTGCTTTTTCACTGCAGGTTCAAATAGTTCTAAGCGCATATGATAACCATTTCTGTGGCTTTTCCACACTGAGCACCTGCAAACCAGGCTGTGTCCGGTTTTCTCAACATGGTTAGCTAACCGTATCTGGGGCCAAAGAATAGTTCAGTGAAAAGGGCTTACAAACTGATGAATCTGCCTATTGGCTATTTAGGCTGGGCTGCCGCCATAGCAATGTTGGATAAGCCCATGCCAGTGTTGGATTCTAACACTATGTCAGCCACGTTGGAGGAGCCCAATCACCAGCATGCTAATGCTGCATTAGAGATGTTGGAGGAGCCCAGTTGCCAGCATGCTAACATCATATTAAAGATGTTGGAGATTGGAGATGTTGGAGAAGCCCAGTCGCCAGAATGCTAAAGCTTCATTAGAGATGTTGGAGGAGCCCAGTCGCTACCATGGTATCGTCATATTAGAGATATTGGTAATTGGAGCCACCAGCATGTTAACGTCATATTAGAGATGTTGGAGGAGCCCAGTCGCCAGCATGCTAACATCAAATTGGAGACCTTGGACAAACCCATTTGCCAGCATGCTAAAGCTTCATTAGAGATGTTAGAGATGTTGGAGATTAGAGATGTTAACGTCAAATTGGGGACATTGGACAAACCCAGTCGCCAGTGTGCTAAAGCTTCATTAGAGATGTTAGCGCTGTTGGAGATTAGAGATGTTGGGCAAGCCCAGATGCCAGCACGCTAATGTCATATTAGAGATGTTGGAGGAACCCAGTCACCAGCATGCTAACCCCACATTAGCAATGTTGGAGAAGCCCAGTCGCCAGCATGCTAACATCAAATTGGAGACATTGGACAAACGCAGTCGCCAGCATGCTAAAGCTTTATTAGAGATGTTAGCGATGTTGGAGGAGCCCAGTCGCCAGAATGCTAAAGCTTCATTAGAGATGTTGAAGGAGCCCAGTCGCTACCATGCTATCGTCATATTAGAGATACTGGTAATGGGAGCCACCAGCATGTTAACGTCATATTAGAGATGTTGGAGGAGCCCAGTCGCCAGAATGCTAACATCAAATTGGAGACATTGGACAAACCCATTTGCCAGTATGCTAAAGCTTCATTAGAGATGTTAGCGATGTTGGACATTAGAGATGTTGGGCAAGCCCTGATGCCAGCATGCTAACATCATATTAGAGATGTTGGAGAAGCCCAGTTGCCAGCATGCTAACGTCAAATTGGAGACATTGGACAAACCCAGTCGCCAGCATGCTAAAGCTTCATTAGAGATGTTAGAGGTGTTGGAGGTTAGAGATGTTGGAGGAGCCCATTCACCAGAATGCTAACATTATATTAGAGATGTTGGAGGCGCCCAGTCACCAGAATGCTAACGTCATATTAAAGATGTTTGAGATTGGAGATGTTGGAGGAGCCCAGTCACCAGAATGGTAAAGCTTCATTAGAGATGTTAGAGATGTTGGAGATTAAAAATGTTGGAGAAGCCCAGATGCCAGAATGCTAACACCACATTAGCAATGTTGGCGAAGCCGAGTCGCCAGAATGCTAACACCACATTAGCAATGTTGGATGAGCCTAGCTGCCAAAATGCTAAGGCAGTGTTACTGATATTGGACGAGCCCATTCGCCAGCATGCTCAAGCTGCAATAGCAGTTAAGCAGTATCAGTCAAAAGTTTGGCCACACCTTCTCATTCAATGTTTTTCTGTATTTCTTCCTTTTATATATTTTCTTTATTGATAACAATTAAGGGGCACATATAGAATCACGTAGTATATAAAAAGTTTTTGTCCTCCACAATCTCCTGATGTAAATCTGATAAACTGAGATGGTGATTTGAGGTGAATTAATTGGGATGAGCTGGAGCTTCACAGCGAGAAGAAAAAGCAGCACCTATTGTTCAGCACCTCCAGGAACTCCTTCCTTCGAGACGCTGATAAAACTGTTCCAAGTGACTCTCCCTCATAAAGACACTGTGATTAAAATACCCAGAGTGTTCAGATCTGTCCTCAAAAATGAATGTGCTACTTAGAAGAATGTAAAGTTTAAAACATATTCTGGTTATTTTAACACTTTTATGGCCTTAAAATGTCTTAAAAATTAAATGTACAATGTTAAAAATTCTAAAAACATGTTAAATGAGAAGAGGTGTGCAAACCTTTACTCCAGAATACACACAGAATTTTATAAATGAGGCACTAGAGGTGGAGCCAGACTCGCCTACTCATTTAAAATTTGTTTAAAAAAGTGGTTTATAAAGAAATAGCAGCATGGCAGTTAAAGCACATTTTATATCCCACTTGTCTTGTTTCGCTTTTTTTATATCAGAACCCATCTGGTCTGATCTATATTTGGGACTGTGTGTAGATTACATTCATGGCTTTTGAGCAGAGTCTCCCTGACTGTAACTCAAATCTCCACTCAGAGCTGCTGAACCTGTCCCATCAATTCTGCTGAATTATTCAATACCGGTCCATTAGCAGCTGAGCAGAACCACGGCCACAGGGCTTTACCTTAAACCTTGGATTAAACACAGGATACACTCCACTGTGTAGGACTGAGATACAATATCAAAATGTCCGAATATATGTGGACACCCCTGCTAATATACTCTAAATTCATATATTTTATGTTGCACCAATTGCTGACACAGATGTGCAAAATGCACCCACACAGCTAGTCTCTGTTGATTACGATAAATTAGAGATAAATTTTTCTGTGGTGTAAGCGCTGGATTTGATAGGGGCTCTTCATCACGTACATATCCGCTGCCCATACTGTGCTGGTTTTGGCCCAGCATCTGGACTGGTTGCACTGGTTTCTGCATAACTAATGAGCCTGAATTCAATTTAGGAACATCTGCTTCACCCCAGCGATGCCAACACACTGCTGCCTGACTACCCGAACCCAAACCCCAAACACCCATCTGTTCAACTGGTGCGGTGTGAAACCAAACAAACTGAATTAAACATTAAATTACAATATAAACAAACAAAAACACACACTTACATACACACACACTGATATTGGCTGTGTGCCCATACTGTTCCTGAATCCATAAGAGACTCTTTGTGGTGTGCGCTGGGCAAAAGCTGATGCAGCTGTTTAATAAGCAGGACGTTATGAAGGTCATTCTGAAGAAGCTGAGGTGCTCCACATATTGTGTATTTAAAAATTATTGTTTATAACCCCTTTCATCCATCTATTTCTCTCTCTCAGCATGATGTTGCCGTATCATACATCTGTATAGGTGTGTATAGGAAAGGTTTTGAAATGGCACCAGTATGTGGACAAGCATTGTCCGGTTGGAATGGCACACCAGAGTGTGCATTCAGAAATGGTAGATTACAAGTTCTGCTTTTGTCTTGGTGGAGAGGGGTCAGTAGATGAAAGAGAGTCAGTAGGTTTAAAGGGGAATGGGTCAGTAGGGGTCAACAAGTAAGTAGTTTTATAGATAAGGGGAATCAGTAGAGGTAAGTTAGTTAGTAGGTTTACAAGGAAAGGGATCAGTAGAAATCAGTAGGCTTAGAGAAAAGTGGGTAAATAAAAGTCAATGAGTACGTAGTTTTAGAGGTGAGGGGGTAAGATGAGATAAGTAAGTCAATGGGTTTAGAGGTGAGGGGGTTAGTAGAGGTAAGTTAGTCAGTATGTTTAGAGGTGGGGTGTCAGTAAAGGTAAATGATTCCATAGGTTTAGAGGTGAGGGGTCAGTAGAGGTAAGTTGGTCAAAAGGTTTAGAGGTGAGGGGGTTAGTAGAGGTAAGGTAGTCAGTACGTTAAGAGGTGGGGGGTCAGTAGAGATTAGTTAGTCAGTTGGTTTAGAGGTGAGGGGGTCAGTAGAGGTAAGTTGGCCAGTAGGTTTAGAGGTGAAGGGGTCAGTAGAGGTAAATGAGTCCGTAGTTTTAGAGGTGAAGGGGTCAGTAGAGGTAAGTTAGTCAGTAGGTTTACAGGAAAAGGGATCAGTAGAAGTCAGTAGGCTTAGAGAAAAGTGGGTAAGTAAAGGTCAATGAGTAAGTAGTTTTAGAGGTGAGGGGGTAAGATGAGATTAGTGAGTCAATAGGTTTAGAGGTGGAGGGTCAGTAGAGGTAAGTTAGTCAGTAGGTTTAGAGGTGAGGGGGGTCAGTAGAGGTAAGTTAGTGAGTACGTTTAAAGGTGAGGGGGTCAGTAGAGGTAAGTCAGTGAGTTTAGAGGTGAGGGGATCCGTAGTGGTAAGTTAGTCAGTAGGTTTAGAGGTGGGGGGGTCAGTAGAGGTAAGTTAGTCAGTAGGTTTAGCGGTGAGGGGTCAGTAGAGGTAAGTTAGTCAGTAGGTTTAGAGGTGAGGGGGTCAGTACAGGTAAGTCAGTAAGTTTAGAGGTGAGGGGATCAGTAGTGTTAAGTTAGTCAGTAAGTTTAGAGGTGAGGGGGTCAGTAGAGGTCAGTTAGTACGTTTAGAGGTGAGGGGGTCAGTAGAGGTTAGTTAGTCAGTATGTTTAGAGGTGAGTGGGTCAGAAGAGGTTAGTTAGTCAGTAGGTTTAGAGGTGAGGGGTAAGTAGGGTTAAGTTAGTCAGTAGGTTTAGAGGTGAGGGGTCAGTAGAGGTAAGTTTTAGAAAAAAGTGGGTAAGTAGAGGGCAGTGACAGTAGGTTTAGAGGAAAGTGGGTAAGTAGATATCAGTGACTTTGTAGGTTTAAAGAAAAGTTCACAGGGAAAGGGGCCAGTAGAACGTGGGTAAGTAGAGGTCAATGAGTACGGAGGTTTAAAGGTGAGGGGGTCAGTAGAGGTAAGTTGGTCAAAAGATTTAGAGGTGAGGGGGTTAGTAGAGGTAAGTTAGTCAGTAGGTTAAGAGGTGGGGGGTCAGTAGAGATTAGTTAGTCAGTAGGTTTAGAGGTGAGGGGGTCAGTAGAGGTTAGTTAGTCAGTACGTTTCGGGGTGAGAGGTTAGTATAGGTAAGTTAGTCAGCAGGATTAGAGGTGAGGGGGTCAGAAGAGGTAAGTTAGTCAGTATGTTTTGGGGTGAGGGGTTAGTAGAGGCAAGTTAGTCAGCAGGTTTAGAGGTGAGGGGGTCAGTACAAAAAAGTCTTTCAGTAGATTTATAGGGAAAGGGGTCAGTAAAAGTGAGTAGGTTTAGAGGAAAGTGGGTAAGTAGAGGTCAGTGACTCTGTAGGTTTAAAGGCAAGAGAGTCAGTGGAGGTAAGTCAGTAGGTTTAGAGGTCAGTGAGTCATTAGGTTTAGAGGTGAGGGGGTCAGATGAGGTAAGTGAGTCAGTAGGTTTACAGGTCAGTAAGTCAGTAGAGCTGTGATAGAGTGATGCATTCAGCTTCCTGTGCACAAAGAGCTGATGATTGAGAGCAGATCTCGTCGATCCAGACGTGAAGATGAAAAGAAGAATAAATGGAGGAACGGTTGGGGCGAGGCAAGGGAGAAATGGAGGGAGAGGAAAAGGCTGGAAATGTTTCTCTCCGGAGAGGCAGGGCTGTAATTGCCTTCCTGCAGAGAGACAGAGGGGCGAGCGACGCTGCAGGAATACAGATGAGGAGCTGGATTTAAACACACAGACCGACGGCAGCAGCGCTGATGGCTTTATCATAGCCCTGTCAGACCACACGATGATGTCACGGCATTTATCTTTCGTGTCTGTTTGGTGATTCTATTTAGGATCATTTTGAACCTTGTTGTCAGTGTGTTTTTTTTTCATTACTGACAGTCTGAAAGGAAGACGTTTGTTTAGTATTTAATAGGTGATTAATTCCTTTTTCTTAAGGCTGTTGACCAGCTATTCTCTTCTCTAGCTCTAACATAATTTTAGCTTTCTTTCTTTTTGTTAGTCCCCTCCTGCTTCATCACCCTCTCCCTGGTCAATATTTGCCTTATAGGTGACCTACCTGTGTAGTCTAAGTCTTGTCTGTCTCTAACTCATTACACTCTGTCTTGTCAGCCTTGAACTCAACAGGCTCTGCCTTACTAATCTCTACCTTGGTAGTAACCTTCCCATTAGTCTTTGTCATCAGTATCTTCCCTGTTAGTCTCCATCAGTATCTAATATTGTAGTCTCTGTCTCAACAGTATCCTCCCTTTTAGTCTCCATTAGTCTCCAGTCTTGTAATCTCTGTACCTCATGAGTCTCTGTCTTAACAGTATCCTCCCTGTTAAGTCTCCATCAGTCTCCAGTCTTGTAGTCTCTGTCTCATCAGAATCATCCCTTTTTGTCTCTATCAATCTCCAGTCTTGTAGTCTCTGTCTCATCAGTATTCTCCCTTTTAGTCTCCATGAATCTCCAGTCTTGTAGTCTCTGTCTCATCAGTATCCTTCCTTTTAGTCTTCATCAATCTCCAGTCTGGTAGTCTCTGTCTCATCAGTATCCTCCCTTTTAGTCTTCATCAATCTCCAGTTTTGTAGTCTCTGTCTCATGAGTCTCTGTCTCAACAGTATCATCTCTTTTAGTCTCCATCAATCTCCAGTTTTGTAGTTTCGGTCTCATGAGTCTCGGCCTCATCAGAATCCTCCCTTTTGGTCTCCATCAGTCTCAAATCTCTTGTAGTCTCTGCTTCAACAGTATACTCCCTTTTAGTCTCCATCAATCTCTAGTCTTATAATCTCTGTCTGAACAGTATCCTCCCTTTTAGTCTCCATCAGTCTCCAGTCTTGTAGATTCTGCCTCATCAGAATCCACACTGTTAGTCTTTATCAGTCTCCAACTTGTTGATCTCATCATGTCAGTCTCCAACATGTTAGTCTCTGCCTCGTCAGCCTCTACTTCATCTCACGTCTGTGACTCATCAGTCTCTTCTTCGTCAGTCACCATCTGCCTCATCAGGCTCTGTCTTGTCATTTGCCACCACGTAAAACTCTGCCTTGTAATTCTCTGTCTCGTCAGCCTCTGACTTAATAGTTTTCGCCTCATCAGACTGTGCCTCATTTATGTCCTTTAAATTTTTTCCTCATTTGTCTCTGCCTTGTTAGTCCTCAATAATCTGTTAGTCTCGATTCTATTTAATCTCAGCCTGTTCTGTTTAGTCCATTTTTTACAGGAGAACTCTTGTGTGAAATGAGTACAAGTGTTAAATAGCCCACCCACATTCTCCCCCAGCATTTCGAAATACTTCGCTTTTAAATCGCTATTATAACAGCATTAACAAGGTTAAAGTATCTCAGCACTTTATTGCTAGAATTCATTGTGTTTCACTACAACCCAAATCCATTTCACACCGGCTTTCTCCTTTAAGTGTCTTCTTTAGTTTTTCCTGATTTTACTCCTGACCTTACAATCAGACGTCTGTGATGTAGGGGCTTTTTATTTACCTCAGAAGTTGAATGTTGAAACTGGGAATGACATTGCACCACAGTTTTAAAAATGTAAAAACATTACAAAATTAAAAAAAATAATTGTACACATTACAAAATCAGTTAGCTAAAGACTTTAGATGTTCCCACCACTGCCTCTACAAATCAGCTAGAGTGTAAATGAACACCACCAGGGTGGAGCCAAAGCAGCAGGGTTTCCGATAAAGTGGCCAGACAGTGCGTTCTGCAGGTTTGTATGAACTGTTCACAGAATAAGATCCTTCCGCGTTTTAGTCAGGAGTGAGATAGATGGGAGATGGTCGCCCTCTAGTGGACAGTTTAGGGGTCTATATAAGATATACCGTTCTAGTCAAGAGTTCCAGCTCCAGTGATGTAGCTCCACCTGTACAGGTGTGTAGAGTCTCATTAGTAGTAATGATGAAATATTTATGGACACTGTAATTATATGTGTAATCATAATTATTTAAATATATTCATCAAGCTCATTTACAGCAACGGTTAATCAAAGTAATATACAGTACCAGTCAAAAGTTGGACACCACTCTTCTCATTCAATGTGTTATCTATCTATCTATCTATCTATCTATCTATCTATCTATCTGTCTGTCTGTCTGTCTGTCTGTCTGTCTGTCTGTCTATGTGGTGTTTGGTCAGGTAAATGTTTAAAAATATGTATATATTTACAGTACCAGTCAAAAGTTTGGACTAACTCTTTCTCAGTCAATATGTTTTCATTCTTTTCATATTTTCTTAATTGTACAATTAATATTGAAGACATTAAAGCTACACAGAAACATGGATATATTTTCTAATAAAAAATAATGAAACAAACCAGAACATGTTTTATACTTCTGATTCCTCTAAGTAGCTAATTTATCTTTAAGGACAGTTCTGCACACTCTTGGTATCTTGAAGGAGTTCCTGAAGATGAACAAAAAGTGCTCCTTTAGTAGATAAGTATATTCACCTTCTCTCTCTCTCTCTCTCTCTCTCTCTCTCTCTCTCTCTCTATCTCTCAGATCAGGATGATGTTGATGCAGAGGCGTTCTTCTACCTGCTGATCCTGTTCTCCACCATCAGCTCTCTCTACACCCTCATCTGGGACCTGAAGATGGACTGGGGTTTATTTGACCGGAACGCAGGAGAACACACCTTCCTCCGCGAGGAGATCGTCTACCCACAGAAAGTATGACACACACATAGACATATACACATGTACACACACACGTTAACCATCAGCTAAAGTCCTCTTTAGAGAACTGGTGTCCCAATACTTTTGTCCACACTCAGGGCATGAACAGCATTAAATAAAAAAACAGCGGTGTGTAAACTTTTGCATGAGATTGAGTGTGTAACTGAGTGTGGTTTTGTGTGCTGTGTCCTGCAGGCATATTATTACTGCGCGATCGTGGAGGACGTGATCCTGCGCTTCGCCTGGACGCTGCAGATCTCTCTCACCACCATGACCAACATCCCCTCCATCGCTGACATACTGGCCACTGTCCTCGCTCCAATGGAGGTCTTCAGGTACATGCACACACACACAAACACACACACACACGGATAAGTATGTAAATGAATACAGGTCTGATTAGACACTGGGTCTTTCCACAAGAGGGTGTAAAACTGCCTCCCCTGCTGCCCTATAAAGAGACTTTTTAAGGCTGCATTTGGGTAGTGTACCTCTTGGTGAGAGATTGTTGACTGCTAGTCGTGCCTCTATAATGCACTTGAATACACTCAGTTGACAGAATTTGAAGGGCGCATCTTTGAACTACAGGGGTCCTAGAGAACAATGATGACTGATTAAAGGGTTCTTCTGAAGGTTCTTTACAGAACCTGATAAATTATAGCTTGCAAACCCTTTATCAGTACTATTTAAAAGCCATTTTGCTTAAAGTGGAGAATAAACTATTCATGAATGTATGTACAATATAATTTTTTACAGGGTGGTTATTTAAAAAGAACTTTACTTTGAAAGTGGGTGTGGTCGTGGAGAAGCAGTACAGGTGTGTAGATGTTACTGACCACAGCTATTCCCTGCGTTCGTGTGTGTGTGTGTGTGTTCTGCAGGCGGTTTGTGTGGAACTTCTTCCGTCTGGAGAACGAGCACCTGAATAACTGTGGTGAGTTCCGTGCGGTGAGAGATATCTCAGTGGCGCCACTGAATGCAGATGACCAGACAGTGCTGGAGCAGATGATGGACCAGGAAGACGGAGTTAAACACCGACAGGGCAAGAAGAGCTGGAAGAGAAGCTACAGCCTGTCCCTGCGCCGCCCACTGCTGTCCTCACAGTACGAACACACACACAAACACATTCACACACATTTATTACATTTACGTGGGGCTTCAAGTGGTCCAGAAGACCCAGGTGTTGTCACTCTAGTTTGGGGTTCGCTGGTTTGAATTTTGGGACAGCCAGATGGGAGTTTGAGAGTACAGTGGGTCATGCTCTCTTTGGGTGGCTAGATGGCGCTCTTTCCAGTCATTACTCCCATTGGGATGCAGGCCAGCACAGACGACTGTTAAGACATGATTTTTAGCCTGATTTTATCCCCAATTTCCAGTTGTTATGAGTCTGTGCTTTTTGGCTCTAGTCTGGAGACTCTGGTGCAATCTGAGCTGGTTGATCTGATTTTTGGTGAAATCTGGTTGTGTAAAATAAACTCTTCACCAACTTGAAAATAAAAATGAACCATAAGGATTTATTGGTAATATTATTTTTTATAAAATAAAATAATATTGTAAAATTAAATCAATAATACGAAACTGTTAAGAAACACCATAGCAGTAAACAATAATATTATTAGGTAGCTATTTACCTGTTGCTAAAAATTGAAGGGTCAAAGATAACCATGCTGACCATGTCTCTCAATGCACCACTTAACCCTACAAAAATATATAAATATAATTTTATTCCTATTTATTTTCAAATTTATTTCCAATTGTTCCCCAATTTACACAGCCAATTAGTCAACTCACAACAATTAGGACTCCCCCCATCACTAGTGATGCCCCAACACACCAGGAGGGTGAAAACTAGCACCTGCCTCCTCCAACACATGTGAAGTCAGCCACCGCCTCTTTTAGAAAAACTGCTGCTGATGCAGCATTGCTGCGTAGCATCAGAGCACAGTGCACTCGGAGGAAAGTGCAGCGACTCGGTTCCGATACATAAGCTCACAGACGCCCTGTGCTTCAGACATCACCCTTTGAAATGATGTTGGGAGAGAGCACCATCTACCCACCCAGAGAGAGCATGGCCAGTTGTGCTCTATCAGGGCTCCGGCAGCCGATGGCAAACTACATAAACAGGATTCGAACCGGTGATCTCCTGATCATATTGTAATCTGCCCAGTCTGTTAATAAACTGCTCCCACTTTAAAAGTCATGTAGTGTATACAAGGTTTTAGCTCATGTATTAAAGGTGGGGATCCGGTAATTGTCCTCACCCTCCTAGTGTCGGGAGCAGCATTTCAGTTCCTATAACCCATCCCTACTGTCCAACTCATAACTGTGTGTGTGTGTGTGTGTGTGTGTGTGTGTTGCAGGTCTAAGAAGGACACCAAGGTGCTGATTGAGGACACAGACGACGAAGCTTTCAGTTAAAGAAACAGATCAATTAAGCATGCTAACGTGGCTAATGCTCAGAATGTAAGGTAGCAGGTATCAGTTAGCATGATGTTGTTAGCATCATACTAACTGCTGCCCATTCACTTTCTTTCACCTACATTTAGCAGCGTTAGCATTTCTTACTGAACTGTTCCTTTAAACCCAGAACAAACGACCCACCTTCCATCCGCATCCTCACAGAGCTGCCTCAGCATCACACCCAACCCCATACACACACACACACACACACACAGACACACACACAGTCCCACACTCTTATTCAAAAATTAGTCACTCATACAGAACAATGAAGGAGCACAATCAGCACTAAGACATATCAATACTGAGGCAAACACTGCACACTAACACACACACACACACACACACACGTATACACAAACATGTACGCACACATACAGTACTTACAGATATTTTTTATTTTATTAACTTTTTAGAATTTTTTTATTTAACTTTTTGGTTTGTATATTGGTTTATAGCTGTTTTATAAAGGATTTATTAACACATAAATATAACAATATGACTGTTTACAAACACATAATAACCAAACTCTACAGGGAAAAGCGTCTTTATGTCAAAACATCGAAAGACTAACCACTGAATAAAGCCTGGACCTCAGCACTGGACTATTCAACAGCTAGCACACAGCAGCTTCACGTCGCGCCACGCTGCATTTTTACTTGAATTCTTTTTTTTTTTTTTATAATTTCTCCTGACTGGGTTTGATATACAGCCCTCCGTGCACTTGCAGGGAAAGTGCGATGGTCTATAAACAGCCCTAAATGTGTGGGATGGAATCTGCATCACATCATCACTGTCGGAATTAAACCATGTATCTCCAAAAAAGCAGCTTCACAAGAGAATGATTTTTTTTGGAGCATTTTTATTGCTCCAAGAATATTAAATGCTCTTAAAATCCATTAAATATAATAAAAAACAAAATTACAAAAATTGAGATACACATTTTTTTCCATCAGTGATGATTGTTTTGCAAAGCTGCTTTTATTTCCGATTGCACATTATTTTAATAGCTTATTATTGTGTTATTACTTTGTTTATTATGTTATGTATGACTGGAGAGAATGTGTCTTATTGTGTTTTTTGTTGTAGCATCTGAGATTAATTTAATTTTTTTATTTTAATCAAACACTTCACTCTGCTCTCTTGGTGGATGCAGAAGTTCTCATAACCTTCACTGGAAAATAGTGCTGCTTTTAGTTTATATTTAGGTTGTACTTAAATAAGATATTACAACACAATAATTAACACAAACACAGGAATTGTGTTGACGTACCATATTTTATTTGTGTTTTTTTTTTTTTTCAGTAAACATTACAGGCCAAACATTTGGAAGCATCCAGATATAGGCACTGATGTGTCCTCCATAATGGTATATATTTTTTAATCACTTTGGATTACATCTGTTGGTCCATTTATCATATTTGATGTCAGATTCATGTTACGTCAAAAATTGTAAAACATAAAAAACTTATTTATTTTTGAGATTTATGAGTAGAGAGGGCAGGCAGGGTCAGTAACAAAATTGCAGCAAATATAAACAACATACAAAACAGGGGCATACACTGTAAATCCAGCAAGGAGATTCAAAAATACAAAAATAGTTGGCAACGAAATAAACAATAGAAAGGTCAAGGCAAAAAAAATGAGAGTTGGAAACAAAAACTAGGTTAGTAACAAAGGCAATAAACAAAGTAAACTTGTTGTAGAAGAGCTAGAAAACAATATTCAGTGCTCTGCAGGGAACAGAGCAAACTGAGGGGTATTTATACTAGACAGGCCAGGTAGAAACAATCAGTAACTGGGGGAGCGGGAACGTCGTAGCGTGCTCAACAGAGTCAGGGAAGTCCGGTGTGATTGCGTGCTGGGAATTGGAGACTTTGAGTAGTTCAGAGTCCAGAGCAGGCAGACTGACAGCGTCAGTACTGACACTGACACTGACAGAGGGCTGTGGCATCACTGGGAAGTGAATTGGCAACCTCCTGATTACATGAACATTGGTATTAACTAATTAAGACATTTAGTCCAACCCTTTTGTAATATGCCAATGAAGACTGGCAGTTATTTTATTAACAGCACAAGTTTTACATTTTAAATTAGTGTTGCTTCCAGATGTTTGGCCTGTAGTGTCTTCAGCAGTGTTTTCAGCTGCTTTTTGTTGCCGTATTCAGCTGCACTTTATGTCCACCGTGAGAAAGGCAGTGATGTGTGAAGTTTCTTTTTAATTTATTTAGTGCCAACAGCTGGAGCAGCAGATTTAAACAGCTTTTGAAGTGATGTTCTGGCCACAAGACTGTTTTCCATCTTTGCAATGCACCAAACCATCATCAGAGCCTGGTTGGTTATTCCTATTTGGAGAAGAATGGACTGGAATTGTGTGGAATATTCCGACAGCAGCAAATCAGAGTGGTGTTTGGCTTCAACTTCTGCACTTCAGACTCCACATAGGGCTAATAACCACTCTGCCACAGGAGGTTAACCTAAGTCTGTGCTTAACTGTAATGTTTATAGGTACTGCAGTTGTGTACTATTGTTTTTGTTTTGTTTTGTTTTTTTGTTTTTATGAAAGAAAGAAATTACATCAACTAACCTGCTGTAGGTATTGAACAAAACACTATTTCATTTTGTCAAGTGATATTTTGGCCAAAATGTATATTTACATATAAAAATAAAAAATGTAAGTTAGCTAGCTCGCTAGGTTACTCCACCAGACCTGTGTGTTGTGTAGTTTAGCACTGGAGCTAGCAGCTTCATATAGGAAACATATAGTTTGGCTATTAGCAATGTGCTAACTGCATGTCTAAATCATCTCACACTCCTCAAACCATGTTGAGGTGTTTAGTAATTTGTGTTAAGCAAGATTTTTTTAACAAGGTTTTTTAACCATGTTTTACTGTGTTTTATAACACATAACATGAAGTAGTGCTAGCTAATATACTTGCAGTACTTCTTTGCTAGCTTAGCTAACTAGCTTAACTACCTAGGCTACCTACATTAGCCTCATAGCTCCAGTGCTAAAACCTAAAGAAAAAAGCTAAAGAATTATAAAACATGCCTAGTTTCTACAGGAAAATGTGATAGGAAGGAAATGTGTAGGTGAACTACTGGGTTAGATTAGATTTAGCTGAACTACTGCTTTAGGGAAAACGGGAAGAATTTCTGTGAGGAGAAAAGGGAATGGTGGTTTGAACATTAGCATTTAGCCTGTCAAAGCTAAGCTGTCTTTAGAGCCAGTGTTTTTGGGAAAGCTTGATAATAATAGGCACTTTTTTGGGGGGATTTACTGGTTCATATGGACACACACATTTACACACACTCATACACTCAAACACACACACAATTAGCACTTTTGGGCAGTGTTAGCTGCTGCATTCCTCTGCTGTGGTTTTCAGGTGTTGTTTTAGCTCTGAAGGAGAGAGCACCGGTCACTGAGGACTGTTTACCAGTGCTGTCATATTTATCAGATTCTACTCTTGTCATAATTCTGTATTTATTGTCTAGGCGGCAAAATATACCTAATAAGCTTTGTGCAGCTGATGCTTTTTATCTTCTGTTGATTTTCCTTTCTCCTGCTGTTGGTAGACATTTGCGAGCACAATCTGTCGCCTTACTACTGACTTTATTCTCATTTCAGTTCTTTTAAGCACTTGGCTAGCAAACATTTACTTCACATTGAGTTCACATCTCTCTCTTTATATAGAAATTAATACTTTCGTTATTACTCTTTACATGACATGCAATAAATTATATCTTAGCAAGTGGAATAGTCATGGTATCCAGCTAATATTTGACATTATGAATATTTGTTTGAGGCAGAGTTACGAGGATGGGTTATAGTCATGATAAGCAGCAGTTATCCCATAACATAATTGCTTTATATTGTGGAAACTCTTATCCACTTTTATCCTCTACAAATCAATGTAAAACCAAAAAATTGATCGCCAAAGCCTAAGGTTATGGTGGCCATTTTTGCAAAGACACCAGGCAGTTTTAAACATTTAAACAGTTAATCGGATCACTGTTAAAAACCTACAAAATTAAATTTGTAGAATTTGGCTCAATCAAGCACAAAAAGGTGCCTCTGCTCTACTCAAGCGTAAGCAGATTATTGGGAATTTATTCATAAACACATACATTCACATTTTTGTGGTGTGCAAGCATAGTATTAACTAAACATGTCTTAAACATCATCATAATAAAATTTCATAATGACAAATATTAGATATTTTACCTATACTCAGTTTACCTCTGCTAGAAGAGACATCAGTCATTTTACAATATCCTAAATACAGTGCCTTGCAGAAGTATTCAAAAATGATCAGAATGATCTGTATTACAAATAAATATTTGATCCATATTTTTCCTGATTGTATTTTTTTATCATAATTTGTTTTACTCAGTCCTCAGAATATGATGAATACTTTTGCACGGTACTGTATATTTGTGTTCAAATTTTTACATACATTTTTTGTGCCTGTTTTTTTTTGGGTGGATCAAACAGCATTCTTTAAAAAATATTGAAACAGAAATATTCCAAGATATGTGAAAATAATGTTAAAAAAGACGTTTGTGTACGTGAGGTGGGTTAGACCGAAGAAACGCTCACTGTCCTCATTCTGAGCTGTGCTGTTAGCGTCTTGTGCCGTTGCTCATTTTGTTCTTCGTACAAATCCCACAGTACAAATGTGTACTAAATATTTACACTGCGTAAATCCTGCTGTAAATTTATTTTAAACTAGAAAAGTAAGCTAAACTTGCTTTCTAATCGATCAGATATTGTCTGTTGAGTCTTTTGGCACATTAATGGATGGCAGGATGCAGATTATTGTTGCATTAGTTTAGCATTCGAAGCTTGACAAACTCTACTTTTGAAGGCCGTTGGATAAAAAAATGATTAAAGATAAGCAGATTTCGCATTTTAATCTGCGACAAAGTTTCAATTTCAAGCACTTTGGAGCTCAGTAAATACTACTGTTTTACACATACATACACACACATGCACAAACATTTAAATTTTATATTTACATAAAAAAGTGGAAAAATACAAAATAAACGTTTAGTTACACATAATACATTATAAGTATGTGTGGCTCCTCAGTGACGCCCCACTGATTGTGTTATTTTGTATTAGTAATGACTACAAATAATGAATACTTTCTATAATTAATTCAATAATTTGATCAGACAGAAAAAAACAGTAACAATGAGAAAGAAGAATAAATCTTTAACCCACTAAATTAAAATTAAAATGCTGTTTTTCCAATATTATGATATTGAATATATTGAATTGAATACTGATTTGGCACAGAATAAAAAAAACATTATTGACCATGTGGTCCTTTAACAGTGGCAACTTTCAGTAAATTTATTGGTATTAAAATAAATATTTTGCCACACACAGTTAAATTCCCCCCCAAAAAAATTATTTATTTATTTATTTATTATTTTAAAAAGTTTATGCATGAAAGTAATGCTTTACCAATTGTATTATTTTATATTATTTTATATAAAACAAAAAAATAATGAATACTTAATTCATTTTTCTTCAGATTTTCTACTATTTATTGGGAAGATGGATTTGTTACCCATTACAATATTAGTGTAAAAAAAATAATTAACACATTAAAAAAATATATATATGGTCAAAACTTTCCTCCAATAAAATTAATTAAATAGAAATTAATAAAAACAACAGCAAACATCAAAAGACACCTGCTGGGCTAAATGTCCATTGGTTGTTCACATATTGGCAGCTTTAAAATGTTGAAAATATTTAATAATATTTTGTGCACGCACACACACACACACACACACACACACACATATATATATATATATATATATATATATATATATATATATATATATATATATATATATATATATACATACACTCACACACACTTCTCTGAGCCCCTGCTTTGTGTTCCTCTCTCTGATTGGAGTTGACCTTTGATCCCAGGCCCATTTGGGCTGTGAGCACAAGCCCGCTATGTTGCGTCTCCACTGGTCCCGCCTGCATGCTTCTTTGATGTTTAACTGTAAATACTTTAATTTATTTTTCATCTGGTGTAAAGGAATGAAGCTTAATTTATTGTACTAATTATTATTATTTAAGTCCATGTTGGGGGGGGTACTTTTATTTTGCTTTAGATGAGCAGTATTAAAGATAAATGGGTCGGATTTGGTGGGTCACTCTCCTGCACTCTATCTCTGTGTTCTGTAGTTGAGCTGTTTATCAGAATAAGACGATGATGTTGTGACTGTGGAACGTGTTTCTGATCACCTGTGACTTTTTCATCGTCATTAGCCACGCCCACTCCAACACCTGACGTATTGATATATACACCCCAGTATCTCATAAAAGAGTTAAATTTTAAATCATATTTTCATTATCAGAGTGTTGAAATCAATCAAGTTGAAATGCCCATACATGTTTATCACACCATGTGTACATGTGTATCACACCATGTGTACATTGTGTCACATGTAATATTATAATGCAGTCTCATAGTTAGATAGATATACTAAAAATAACCACTAGATTTAAAGAGACTGAACTAAGATATCACTAATGTCCTTTCCAGTTGATGTCCTTTTTAAGATAATTATTTGCTACACTTTAATAATGATAGCTTACCAAGTAAAATCATTTAAAATCTTGTGATATTATTCATTATGATATTGCTGTATTAAGATGTTTGAATATTATTCAAAACAATATTAAAGAAATCGGATTATTTATGTTGCAATACTTTGAACACTCTTATAATGAGAAGTATTACATACATTTACTAGTTACTCAAATTCCCCTGTAAGCAAATGCATAAAATATCAAATATTTTTACAAAATAAATACATTAAAATATTTGGGCTACAGTATATTGTGGTACGTCACATGTTGGTTTGGGCGATCAACAGCCAATGAGAATTAGAGTTGGTGAATATTAGACCAACATCCATTCAGTGCCGTGTCGAGTTCAGTGATGAAGTTAACCTTCCCAGCGGAGGGTGATTTTTTTGTACATGAAATTTTTTAAATACCTTCAACAATCCCCCAATAATCCCTGTATCCTGACATGACGCTGTTTTTTATCGTTCCGGAGGAATCGGAGTTATGTGTCGGTTTATCTGCCTGCTAAACCCATGATAATGTTGAAGTGCTCGATACTGTATCTCTGCATCTTTTTCTATCTTCTCGATGTTGTACCTTTTCTTAAATTTCCGACTGTGACGATGTTTGTAGTAAATAGACGACTGTACTTTTGAGTCCTAAGAGAAATCTAAAGTAGAAATTAGATAAACTATAGTGGTTCTGTGTTTGAAAAGATAAACAGAGAAAAACGTCTTACAGTTCCCTCTTTGCGGAGTAGTTTGTAAATGTTGGGTGTACTATTCTCTTCTATGATGGTTGTTCTGATGGTATCATTTGTATTTCTGTACACACTTTGGTGATCCTGTCATTACTTGGTTTTATAAACCACGCTTATTTTTAAATCCTGCATTATGTGTCTGCCTCTTTATTTAACCCTTCACCTGGACCAACATTCATACCACCTGAACCACCAGTTACACCACCTAAACTACCAGTCGCACCATCTGAACCAACAATCGCATCACCTGAACCACCAATCGCCCCACCTGTACCACCAATCGCACCAACTGAAACAAACAATTACACCACCTTAACTACCAATTGTATCACCTGATCAGCCACCAGAAGACACAAGTTATCTGGAAAGGCTTTACACTAGGTGGAACCACTAGTAACGCAACCTCAACCACCGGTCGCTCACCATTTGAACCACCAATTGCACCTTCTTAAGTACATTTTGCATTGCAACTGAAGATATGCAGAGAGCTATATATTTAAATATATGCTACATACTTTAAATATAGTGTATATGTTTATAAAATATGTTGAACAGATACATTCTTGGCTGTTGTTTTTTAATAAGACAGCCTTGAGCTAGCTGTATTTCTAGGCATTTGGAGCTGCTTCTGCCCCTCTACACCTGTATTCTCACAGGGAACATCACAGCTTGGTTTAGGAACAGCACCGAGTACCCAGCACAGACCTTTACAGAGGATGATATGTTCACTTGGATTGAGTTTCTTGACCTGCAGACCATCTACAGCAAGGGGTGCTGGACTAAGGTGAGGGAGAATGTGAAGGACCTCAGCCATCTCAACTATATGAATAATTAAAAAGGAAAAATAAAAAATGTCTTTTAAATAAGGAATTATTTACAGTGCCAGTTAAAAGTTAGGACATATTTTAAATTCAGTGTTTTTTCATTATTTTAAAATGCTCTGCATTGTAGATTAATAGTAAAGTCATCCAAACTATGGTATGGCCAAACCTGGTATGGCTTTGAGTTAACAGCTGTGCTTAACCTGTCAAGAGTTAATGTCTTGAATTTCTTGCCCTTTTAAAATGTTTGATATCAGTTGCGAAATTTAAAGAGGTAGAGATGGTATGGTATACGGTGAATAGCCGCTATTTGAGTAAAGTTCAAATCCATGTTATGGAAGTAAAGAGAACTATTTTAGGATTAATCAATCTGAAATATTTCAAGAACTTTAAAGGTATCCTCAAGTGCAGTCGCAAAGACAATCAAAAACGTTATGATGAAACTGACTCTCATCAGGACCACACCAGGAAGGGCAGAGCAAAAGTTACCTCTGTTGCACAGCACAGGATAATTTCATCAATGTTACTAGCCTCAGAATGCAGCCTAAATGCTTCACAGAATATGTTGGTTGTGCCATATAGTATTGTAAGCATTAATAGTGCCAACATTTTTGAATATCATGAATGATATTATACCCTGAAATATCGTGCAATATCACCCACCCCTAATAATCACTTTTTTACTGCTGTTTTTAGCAAAAGACAAATTCACACTGTTCTCATTTGCCATTATATTTCTACTAGAGACAGATTATATCTGTCCAGTATCATTTATTGTACTTTAATGCTGCATATATGGATATATTTGGAGTGCATTATTAGTATCATGACATTCTGGATTATTATTGACTTCTGTTACAAATCTGATAAATTTCTGTAATTTTTAATATCTCAGTTAGGGATGTGCCATATCATACTGTATGCAATAACAAAATTTAATTTTTATTTTGTTGCAGTAATGTATTCTTGAAATATTCTTTTTTTATTTAGTGTTTTGTCATATCGCCAAGAGTATGAAATATTGTGATCGTAGTATTTTTGGGCCATATCGCCCACCCCTAACGTGACTACAAGATTCCTCCTAGTTAAAAGAATAAAAAATGTAAAGTAACTTTTTGAAAAGTTTTAAGGTCAAATATTCAGATAATAATCCTAAAATTAAAGTGATTAAGCTGGAAAATATGATTTCTGTGTAGTATGAGGTTTTCTAATAGTAAAAAAAGACGTTTTTGAAGGGCAAAATGCACAGTATTCTGATAATAACACTACTTGAATACACCATGTATGGCAACAGTTAACTTTTTACATTTTGACCACCCATTTCCCTTTCCACTTTCACACAAAGACAATGTATATGCTTATATTAGTCACTAATAAACCGTCATACATCACTGTTATATCAGCCATAAACACTTTATTGATTAGTCTGTGGTGTTTTGTAGTGTGTATTGATCACTAATATTTATTGACACTTCTGAGAGGATAGCATTAGCATTTGAAACGACACCTTCACTCATCCGGGTACCGCCCGCCCCGCACGTCTGTAAGCCCCGCCCCACCGTGTAGGCGCATGCTCGGTGCGTTCTTCCACATTCGCTCCGCTGCCGCCGAATTTAAAGAGACAGGAGACAGTTTTTAAAAATAACATTTACAAACTGAAAATCCGGGAGTAGTCTTTCTCTTCTATGCTTTTTTAGTTCTTCAGCTCTCCCCCGCTTTCTCTGGACCTTTTCTGGTTAGTAAAGCCGTGCTTTAAACGCTGTAGTGGTTCCTCTCTTCAGTTTGAGCACAGCGGTCCGCTCTGCCGCTGCTGGCCGGGGTTGGAGGCACTCTGCGCGGTCTGAGCGGCGTGGGCGCTCCGCTGTCTGGAGCGCTTCCCTTCCCTGCTTGTTTTTTTCCCCTGCCCTGCTTGTTTTGTGGGCAGATACGGAGGGAGAACGTGTGTCTTCGTGTGTGTAGCTGTTGGGGACGATGGCGAAAATCCAGGCTCACAGCAGCACCAAGCAGATCAACCCAATAAACCAGGACAAGGCCTTTTTGAGCGCCCAGAAACAGCAGCAGCAGCAACAACAGCAGCAGCACTTCCAGAAACTAAAGGTAAGGAAAAACGGGGGTAAATGAAAGTAAGTGTAAGTCGATATAAAGTGGCGCGACCAGTTTTGAGTAGTGCTGTGTTATTTCTTTCTCTGAAGTTCTTGCCCATTCTTCAGTTTCTTGTGCGATTTTTCCCGTTCCACCTTAAGTGTAGTAGCAGTTACATTCTGGCGTCCGGGGGGCGCCAGAATAAAACTGCGGCAACATTTAAGGTGGAACGTACAAACTCGCAACTTCAGCTTCTTTTAGATTTTTTTCTTTCTTTTTTTATTCGTATTTGCTTAAGGCGTATATAATATACACATATAATCTATTGACCAGTTTTGAACATAGCTATTAAAAAATGTAGCTATATTTCGTACCATATAAAACGACCCCCTCGTTATAGTATATGTTTTTAGCTGGGTAATCTAAGTGCTGTAACGTTAGCATAGCATAGCTATCGCTAACGAACCTAGCTAGCAAAGCTAACCTAGGTTAGCAACCTCTTATTAGCTTGCCTCTCTTTGTCTTACTTTCCCAAAGCTAATGCTGTTTGCTTTGGCAGCTTCCAAAACAAAAAACAGCACTTATAAACCCAAAAGACTTTCCGAAAAACCTTTACTTTAACTTAAATACAGTTTAATCTCATTTAAAAAGAGCTTCCAGATCCTTCTCAGTTGAGTTAGCCGGTTAGCCACTTGCTGAGTTGCAGTGCTTTTGTGGGGATGCGCCTTGCTAAAAGCACAATAAAACCAAATTCTGTTGAATTTAATGCAAAATTCACTGTAACGATTTGTTTTAATTGACACTTGAGTTATAAAGTTGCTGGAGACCCTGAGAACTGAAGAAGCTGAAAGGGTTTATCTCGTATGAAGGTTCTTCAGTGCCAGAACTGGTGGTATTGTTTTCCTGATATATCCATCAGATTTCTCAGGGTGTTTGATTTGTGAGCTGATTTATTCTTGTTTAACGTTAGTTTAGACTAACCGAGATATGTTAAAATTAGGACTATTTTGTGCCACAGTTTATATATGGTGCTAATATAAAAAAGCTGCTGCAAGGAAATTAACAAGAAACTTGAACCTAGCTTGAAGCACCTTGTACAAACACAATACACCATATTTTGGTGCATTTAACTTTTCAACTCAACATGAGAACTGAAAAAGCTGTCTTGTATAAGAAAGGTTCTTTGGTGCTAGAACCGGTGGTATTGTTTTCCATCATAATTTTCAGGGTGTTGAGCTGTGAGCTGAATTATTATTCTCTAATGTCAATTTACCCTTATTTTGGTTAGGTTAGGCATAAATGCTGTAGCTGCTGCAAACAAGTAAACAAACGTATACATACATACATACATACACACATACAAACAAAGCAAGCACCTTATGGTTTTGATCTTTTTTATATGTCTATAGAGCTCTGGAAAAAATAGGAGACCACTTTAGTTTCTGAATATGTTTCTCTGATTTTGCTACTTATAGGTATATGTTTGAGTAAAATGACCATTGTTGTTTTATTCTACAAACTATTGACAACATTTCTCCCACAAATATTATTATTTAGAGCATTTACTTGCAGATAATGAGAAATGGCTGAAAAAAAAGGTGCAGAGCCTTTTAGACCTCAAATTGTGCAAAGAAAACAAGTTCATATTCTGAAAGTTTTATGAGTTCAGAAATCAATATTTGGTGGAATAACCCTGGTTTTTAATCACAATTTTCATGCATCTTGGCACGTTCTCCATCAGTCTTACACACTGATTTTGGATAATCTTTTGCCACTCCTGGTACAAAAATTCAAGTAATTCAACTTGATTTGATTGCTTGTGATCTTCCTCTTGATTTTATTCCAGAGGTTTTCAATTTGGTAAAATCAAAGAAACTCGTTATTTATATGTTGTCTCTTATTTTCTTCTCAGAGCTGTATATCAGCTGTCTGGCAGATGGGTTTTACCACATGAAATATCAATATGATTAAAGATTTACTGTTTCTCTGTCCATATCTTTTTACTTTTCTGTGTAGAGCTGATTAATATGACAATTTATCTTATTGAATCATAATACATTTTTTATTGTATTAAAACATGTTATAATAAGTATACCGAGGATAACACTGACCTAAATGTATTTTTCATTAAATACATTGTAAACACTTTTTCTCCATATCTGCATAATGTTTATTCTACCTTATCTACTCAATTGCACAACACTTTCAAACTTGTATGTATATGTATACTACTTTGCGCTTCTGGATAGATGCTAACTGTGTTTCATTGGCTTATTTTATCTCTTATTTTACCCAGAGTATTAATTAACATGTAAAATGTAGGTTCCAGGTCCCTCACAGTAGCAGAAAACAATACATACAAATAGAAATATAGAATTTCACACAAATTACACCAGGTGGGCACCAGGTTACTAATGACAGGGTTGTGGGCTAGTAGGGTATGATTTTGTCTCATGATCTTTTATGGCATTTCTAAATGTTGTGCATTATCACAGTAAGTTATACTGATGTCTGTATAAATAGTTTAAATTTAAATGAACAAAGTTAACAAGTTAATAAGTTATTAATGAAGTCGTAATAAGAAAGTATTGTTCCATCATATTTGTTTTGTTCTGTTTCATTAATGTTTAAAATTACTCACAATAGAATCAGTTACAGCACTGTAAATGGACCATAAACATTAAGTTAAGTTTTTTTAGGGTTTCATTGATTCCGGTGCAGTATTGGTATTGGCAATAGACAGCACCAGTACCATGAAGCAGGTACAGATGCCACAAGATGATGCTGAACTGAATGTCCAGATTGCACTTTCCTACAACCAGTTGCACTGTGGCAAATTAGATTTTGTCATAACTCTCAGAACACTGTCTGTATCAAAATAAAACCTATTATAATTGGAATGCAATAGAAATCAGTCGTTTCTGTATCGGAAGGGAAAAGTGCTCTTGGTGCATCACTAATGGGTTTAAATATTTTGACTGTCGTGTAAATGACACTCACTGCAGGTTATGATCAGATCCGAGATCATTTTCAGTACAGCATACAGAATCAAAGTTTCTGGGTATGATGGTCATTATCTGCCACATGTATTACTTATCAATTACACTGAACTAAGAGTGGGATGATGGCGTTACTAATATAGTTAGATTTTAATGATCTTTTTTTTATTATCCACAGGTTGAAGATGCGTTATCATATTTGGATCAAGTCAAAATCCGGTTTGTTAATGAACCGGGGATATACAATAAATTCCTGGACATAATGAAAGAGTTTAAGTCTCAAAGGTATGTTTTAAAACTGCAGTTTCTGAGCTTTTTTGCTCTTTAGCTCTTAATAGGTAGTGTTGCGAGGCTGTTAATTAAATGCTGTGTGTTTTCCCCACAGTATCGACACTCCTGGTGTGATAAACCGTGTCTCCCAGTTATTCCATGGACATCCAGACCTGGTATTGGGCTTTAACGCCTTCCTGCCTCCAGGATACCGAATCGAAATACCCAAGAATGGCATGGCCTTCCTTCAGTCCCCCTTCACTGCACAGGTACACTTTACCAGCCTGTTCTTTACCACCACTTTTTTCCGTCTAGTACAGCCGTTAATTATTTCCGGTATATTTTTCTATTAATGTTATGTTCATTAACAGCCATGGTATTACTTGCATTATAGCCTGTGTGGTGTTACTGCTGTTAGTTATCATAGCAGTGATGTTACTTCTAATACAGCTGTGATGTTCCTTCTGTTACAGTTGTTTGTATATTGTAATATAAGGGACTTTCAGTTGCCTGTTTATTGTCATAACTATGTTACTCCTGTTACATATATAATGTTGATTGATTTCTTTGCTCATGGATTCTCAGTGTACTTGTTTTTTTGTGATATTTGTAGTATTTTTTTTATATTGAGTCTAAGATTAATGCGTGTGATGTCCTTGAAGGTTTCTCCAGGTAAAGGAAAAAGCAGCTCCACCTGTGTGGGCAGCGTGTCGTCGTCGTCTTCTTCATCAGCAGCTGTGGTGGAGGTCAGCTCGGCACAGAGCGAACCTGTAGCGTCTCCTCAAAGCGCCTCACCAACGGGCCCCCCGGAACCTTCTGCCAGACTGGCATTGCCACTTCCCAGCCAATCACAGCCTGCCACCTCGTCCGTGTCTCCGCCCACTTCAGAACCCAGTCCTGTGGAGTTTGACAGCGCCATCAGTTACGTGAACAAAATCAAGAGTCGATTTCTGGATCATCCGGAGATCTACAGGTCCTTTCTGGAGATACTGCACACCTATCAGGTAAAGGCTGCGTTGCTGAAGAAAGTGAAGAAACTGGAGTCTTGTGTTTACCTTAGAACTTTTATAGAGTGCTTATTACACTTTTTGTAGAATGAGCTGATGGATCATATAAACTTTATACAGCATTATAGAGCTCCCCCTATGCTTCCTGTAGTGTTCTGTAGTCTGTCCGAATGACCGTATGAAATATAAACTTTATAGGATTTTTTTTTTTGTTGTTCCGACTTGTGTAATAGTTGTCCACAACTGATAATTTTCTGCCAGCTGATCTTAGTGAATGTAATGTGATTGATCTATGTGGTTTAACAGAAAGAACAGCTGGAACTGAAGGAGAACAGAAGCAGGAGCAATTTGGGAATGACAGAGGATGAAGTTTTCTCTAAAGTGGCCAGTTTGTTCAAAGGACAGGAGGATCTTCTTGCAGAATTTGGACAATTCCTGCCTGACGCAAAGAGATCATTGGTCAGAAAATAACTATTTATTTATTTATACAGTGTTTATCACCAGTAATAATTAATTTAATGTGTTAATCATATTGTTTTACATCAACATCTAAATATCCAACAGCATTATTGCACGTCAAATTGTTTTTCCATATTATAAACTCCTATGTTTCTGTTTATATGATTAAAGCTGATTAATGCTGTTTTCTGATCGACAGTTCACCAGTGGCTCCCTGACAGGGAAGGAGCACGTGAAGAAGTTGGAGGAGGATGATCTCAACAAACAGACCAAAAAACGGCCCCGTCCTGTCCTGCTGCCCCACATGACCCCACTGCTGAAGGTCAGACTGGTTTTATTTGGATTTCTGATAATATGGGAACTGTGAGCTGATGCTGATCTTTGATATTGCTGATGTGGGCAGTGATGGATAAACATTTCTAACCTGTATAATGTGTCCTTAAGCTTATCTAGATTACAGAGAAAGAGAACAATTTGGATACATTAATGGATTTGTTCTGAATAATAGACTTATTAGTAAAAGTTATAGGTCAGGTAATGTATGACCACTTCCTTGTTTCTTTTTTTCCCTACTGATCATAAAAGACACTCTGTATTTGTATAATATTAACAAGCTGTAGTTCTGTATCTGTTTCCCTGCATGCTTTATGATTATCCACCTTTCACCCTGTTCTTCAAAAGTCAGGACCCCACTGAAACACCACTGAGCAGCTATTATTACTTGAGTGGTGGGTTGTTATTCTCAGCACTGCAGTGACACTGATCTGCATGGTGGTGGTTTGTTAGTGTGTTTTGTGCTGGTAAGTTTTTAAACACTTCTGTGTCAGGACTAGACTGAGAATAGTCCACCCACAGTGTCCTGTAAGCACTGATAAAGAACTAGATGATGACCAACAGCAACAACAGACAAGATTCTCTCTCTGACTCTACATCTACACGGTGGAGCAGTGTCTAATCGAGTGCACACAGTGTTTAAAAGCTCCAGCAACACTGCTGTCTGATGAATGGGTTTAGAAACAAAGAGGTGGTCATAATGTTTAGCTTGATCAATATGTTTTAGTACAGTAGTCCTGCATCACCTAAACCCTCAGCTCTGATACAGTTCAGTAGAAACATCAGTTCTGACTGACATATTTTTGATTATCTCCACA